>NC_133654.1:240739895-241023657 GCF_009905375.1 Apium graveolens
CAGAATATTAAGTGATTTTACTTATCCAATTATCGGATTTATAAATATTTTATTTGAGAAAAGTGATTTGGTTGTGAAATTCCTACCCAAGAATTGGGAGAATAAAATTATTTCGGGTGTCGAATATTATGACCCCTTTTTCAATAAAAGGTTTTGAGATTTGATGGTTACTGACTGCGTAAGAGGCCGAGGCACCGGTCCAGCGTGAGCTATTATACAGAAGTGTAATACGGAAGTGTAATATCTTACAAGGCTTGTTATGCCTTTTCTTGGCGCCCTATAGGTACCGTATGTCTTTGGGATACGGGTAGTACCTATATTAACGGTATGGCTGCGGGATACCGGTGTTGTTTCATGACTGATCATCAGGAACAACATAGTGCATAATTTGGTTCCAATCGATATTATTATATTGCTGTTGATAATCTTATAAGAAATGATTTATCAACTGATTCTGTTTTGGATTAAAAGTACTGATTCTATTTTGGATTAAAAGTGAATTGCGGTTTTGATTCAGATTCTGATTTATGCTGATACTTACGTTGTTAAATATCAAAGGTGGTATTAGTATAGATGATTGATGTTAACTTCAGTATGGAATGTTTGAGCATCAAAGTTCGTATTGATATCTAATTTGATATGACAGCAAAATAAGTATAATTTCCAGAGTTCGGTGTTGAGTAAAGTTTATGATTCATTCCATGATCATTGCTTCTGTGTTGTTGTTTACGATATTTCCGTAAACACTGTTTTACGAGCTTTGCTCTCGTCAAGATTCAAAGTATTGCTGAAGCCTTTCGCTGGAAAGTATCCAAAAGTTTTATGATTCAGCAATTATGATTTCTAAATGTTCTGCACTGATGCAGATGTTAGTTTTTTTTTTATATCAAAACGACCCTATATATGTTATAATTAACTTGCTGAGCATTTCTTTCGTTCATACTTGCCTGTTTTCAAATTTAACCTCCAGTGAGGATTAGCTTGCGTTGTTTAGCTGCGTAATTCGAGGAAGCAAAGAAGAAGCTTTTGGAAGGTGGTTGGTCCAAGGTTTACGAACTAGTGTAAGTTTTATTTATAAAGTTGTTTATATTTATTATAGTTGTATATTTTATTTGGGCCTAGTATACTTCATTTCGAAGTTATACTAGTGGGTTTAGTTTTGAGTTGGAATTTATTGAAAAGAGTTTTAAAAGAAAGTGAAAAATTTATTTGTGGAATTTGGATATCTTGTTTCTAGAACTGTAACCTTAAAAGATCTTGGATTAGTTTGGGGTCATTTATGATAAATATCTTCCGCTGGCATTTAATTTTGATTAAATGTTATTTTGGATTGAGGTTTCATAGTGACGACCAAATCTTCTGACCTCGGATTTGGGGGCATTACAGAACTAAACCAAAGCATAGTTCAGTGTACACAAGATGACTATGATGACCTCAAGTCTAAGGATACTTGTACAACTATCACTATGTGAACAACTGCTGACACGTGAGTGAACTCCATCAGTTGTTCAGCTGGGCGAGTCATGTTCAGTGAACTTATTCCATAATAAGCACCTACATACTAGCTATAGTGTCACCACACAAATGTCTATGAGAACAGACATCCTTCATAATGAAGCAAGCATAGTATGTACCGATCTTTGCGGATTATTAATTACCAGTTAGTAATCCTATGACCAGGAACTATTTAAGTTTAGAGTTATCATCTTTTTAGGTCTCACTATTATGATCTCATCATAATCCATAAAAAGCTTTACTCTAAACTATGGTATATCTTATTTAAACACTTAAATAGATAGAGCCCGTAATAAAAACAAAACAAGTCTTTATTAATATCAATGAAATCAAAACAGATTACATAAAGTTATTCCTAAATCCTAATACATGATTGGACTTAGGACATATTCCTTTCAATCTCCCACTTGTACTAAAGCCAATCACTCTGGTATCTAATACCCATCTTGTCTTTATGACGATCAAAGTGACTTTCATAAAGTAGCTTTGTGAGTGGGTCTGCTATGTTGTTATGTGTGTCAACTCTAATTCAATACAATACAAGAAATGTTACCGCGCTCCCACTAACCCTTTTGTAGAGCATGGTTCATCTACGTTTTTTAAAATCAAACTCTTTGATTGTCTCATCAAAACGAATGTTCCATCTTTCGAGAAGCTTGCTTTAAACCACATATGGTTCGCAGTAGCTTACACACTAGGTTTTCATTTCCCTTGGAAAGAAAACCATCTGGCTATATGCCAGATCTCATAGTCGTAGTAAGCAGCAATCGCAAGCAAAATCCGAACTGATTTTAACAGGGCTACAGGTAAAAGGTTTCATCAAAGTCAATCCATTGCCTTTGTTTGAATCCTTTTGCCACAAGCCTGGCCTTATAGGTCTCCACCTGGCCATCTGCTATAATCTATCTTTTGTATACCGTATACATAGATTCCATTCTGGATTTCATGGCACTATGCCATTTCTCTGAGTCAACACTACTCATAGCCTCATTATAGGTCACAGGGTCGTCATCATCAATGATCGACAACTCATTGTCATTCTCAATGACAAGGCCATATTACCTCTCAGGTTGGCGAGACACTCTCCCTGATCTATGAATGGGCTGTTCCACAAAAGGTTGTTCAGTCAGAACAGGTGTTTCCACTTGATCCGTAGTAGTTTGTGCTTCTTGAACTTCATCAAGTTCAATTTTGCTCCCACTGTTTCCTTCAAGGATAAACTCCTTTTCCAAGAAGGTAGCATGTCTGGAGACAAACACCCGATGATCGGTGTAAAAGTAATACCCTAAAGTCTCTTTAGGATATCCCACAAAACTACATTTTACGGATCGATATTCCAGCTTATCTGGGTCAACTTACTTGACATAAGCTGGACATCCCCAAATCTTAACGTGTTTAAGACTCGGTTTCCTTTCTTTCCATATCTCATACGAAGTTTGAGGAACAGATTTGGAAGGCACCTATTCAGTAAATATGCTGAGGTTTCCAATGCATAACCCCATAGGAATACTGGAAGATTTGCATAGCTCATCATGGACCGAACTATGTCTAACAAAGTTCGATTTCTCCTTTCAGATACCAATCTGGAGGAGTCCACTGGGAGACTATACCATTTACTTTGAGATAATCTAGAAACACTCCATTAAAGTATTCACCACCTCGATCTGATCGAAGTTATAATACTATGTTTGGTTTTTTCTCCACTTCATACTTATACTCTTTGAACTTTTCAAAGGCTTCAGACTTGTGTTTCATCAAACACATATCCGAATCTAGATCTATCATCTGAAAGTAATGAAGTATGAAAATCCACCCATGGCTTGCGTAGACATTGGTCCACATACATCTGTGTACCATTCCTAGCAAATTTGCAGTCCTCTCTCCATGTCTACTAAATGGAGACTGCAGTGCCACAATAAAGTGAGATTTTCATCATCCCTTTTCTTTTATTAGTTTGTTCAATCTGAAGTAAATTATGTCACATATTACAGACCATTATTTAAAGCACCACGTCCATAAAGAATATTATCTCTAAGAATAGAACATTCATTATTCTCAATAATAAATGAAAATCCAGCCAAGTCTAACATGGGAATAATATTCCTCACAATCGAGGGAACAAAATAACAATTATTTAAAACAATAGTCTTGCCCGTAGGCATATGTAAATGAAATGATTCTACATCTTCAGCAGCAACTCTTGCTCCATTTCCCATCAGTAGAATCACCTCCTCTTCCTCAAGAGTCCTACTTCTCCTTGGTCCCTGCAACAAATTGCAGATTTGAGAACCACAGGCGGTATCTAATACCCAAGTAGAAATTTGATTTAATGACATATTCACTTCTATCATGAACATACCTGAATCAGAAGCGGTAGTCTCACTACCCTTCTTCTTCTTCAATTCTGCAAGGTAAACCTTGCAGTTCCTCTTCCAGTGCCCCACCTTGTTACAGTGAAAGCAAACAACTTTGCTCTTGGGGTCTTCAGCTTTTGGTGGAACCGGCGTTTTCTCACCTACTTTCTTCTTCTTGGAAGAGTTCCTCTTCCTTTTCTTAGGATTGGAACCTTCACCAATTAGAAGAACAGAACTCTTCTTAGGGGGAAAATTCGATTCCGCAGTCTTCAACATGTTGTGGAGTTCAGGCAGGCTGACATCCAACTTATTCATGTGAAAGTTCACAACAAACTGCGAGAACGAACTCGGAAGCGATTGCAAGACCAAGTCTTGGCTCAGCTCCCCATCCATGGCAAAACCAAGTTGTCCAAGACGTTCAATCAAATTGATCATCTTAAGTACATGGTCATTCACAGATGATCCCTCAGACATCCTACAACCGAACAACTCCTTCGATATCTCATATCGAGCTGTCCTCCCCGCCACATCATACAACTCTTGTAGATGCATGAGGATAGTGTGAGCATCCATATGCTCATGTTGCTTCTGTAGCTCAATGTTCATGGAAGCTAGCATGATGCATTGAGCAACATTTGCATCATCTATCCACTTACGATACACAACATGTTCATCATTATGTGCATCACTAGCAGGTTCAGTAGGCTTAGGTGAGTCAATCACGTATTCCAGCTTCTCAATCCTGAGAACAATTCTCAAGTTTCGAAGCCAGTCAGCATAATTAGGACCAGTCAATTTGTGAGCATCTAGTATGCTCCTGAGTGATAGTGTAGAAGACATAACGTACAAAGTAAATCTGTAAATGATAAACACATAACAACACTTAGCAAATATTCGATTTCATTTTAAAACACTATATGAATCGGGTCTTTTTCATAAGTGGCTCCCACTAGTTTATCTAATTTATTCAACCCCCTACGTGAAAAATTAAGCATTCATAATGCTAGTGGGAATAGGGATCCTACATTCCATTACACACCCCGGCTGTAGCACGAACCGCCATGTAATGTTCAATAGGCAGACAACTCTTGTCAATTACATCTTATGTTATTCCCTAATCAAACTTTAGCCTCTTGAATAATTGAGTCTCGGCTGTGGCACGACAAACTCAATATTCTAAGTCAAGTCTAACCCAACATTCCGTACAGTTGAATCAGTCCCCAAAGGCCCACGGCTGTAGCACGTACCGACCTTTAGATTCTTATTCAATGTACACATCTCTATGTAATAGACAAGTATTTCTTATTTCGAAATCAAAGCCCTCGGCTGTAGCACGAACCGACAATGATTAAAAATAAGAACTACTTTCTATCATGTTGGAAGGCTATGACCGACACAAGCCCGTTGTATCATTGGCCAATTACTACTTGATATTATTTAATTTTAGAGGGATTATATTACGTTACAATCATAATCATATTATAAAGAATTCTTCCTTTTAAATTAAATATTTCAAATCAATAATCAATAATCAGATGATTCCCAGATCGGGTGGAGCATTGTCAAGAGGCGTCACTTAATAACCCTTTCTTACAGATAGAAATCTGTTGTTGACAGAATCATCCTTTCTCTCATATCAAAATTCATATTCAATTACGTGTTTCACAAACACAAGAATCTCATGATTGTATTCATAATATTATTATTAAGGTTATGAAACAATTTCACTATACTAGGTTGTCTAACAAACGCCTTATGTTCATTTAAGTTCACCTAAATCTATCATCGCATGATAAACTAAGCATATATCACATATATAAATGAATAAACATCAAGGTAGGCATGTTACATCATCTAGCACATTAGTCTAAGCATTATACATCTCTATGTATCACATGAAGCATTTAAAAGCAATTAAAACAGTTAAAAACAGCTTTAAAACTTCTGAAATATAAACAGTTCAAAACTTTTATATAAACTAAAATTGATCACTCCATTAGATCCGTCTCGGAAAAAAGAATCCAACGGTATATTGCACGCCTAAAACGGAGTTACGAAACTCCCAGAAAATCAATTTTAATGTACATCGGGCTGTAACGCATTACAGGAACGCGTTACAAGCCCTGTAACGCATTCCGGTGATGCGTTACACCCTTTTAACCAATTAAAAGGTGTAACGCATTCCGTGAATGCGCCACAGGTGTGTAACACATTCCCGGAATGCGCGACACCCTTTTATTTTTTTTTTCTTTTCTTTTGCAGCAGCCGCCGCCTTTTCTCGATCAGCGTGCGCCGTACTTCACCTGTCTTCTTTCTCCGTGCCAACAGCACAGTAACAGTAGCAGAGCAGATATAGTACAGATATATACAAAATATATATATACTATATATACATATATTTACTTATTTAATTACAAATTTTAATTACAAGAACTTCAAAAATTCATAATAAAAAATCTATACATCATAAAATTATGAAAAAAATACCCAGACGATCTACAACACGTAGAACCCAGATCAACATTCAAAATTATTTGAGAAACGATTTCTCATCAGACAAAATTAATTCATGATATAACTTGTAAAAATCATAATTAATTCATACAAGCATATAAAATTCTGAAATTTTTACCACAGATCTATATGCATACAACCTATGCTCTGATACCATTGTTGGATTTTAATCGCAGCGGGGGCATGGCAAAACACTTTTACACATATAAAATCCAAATAAAAGCATACAGATCTGGAATAAAAATTCGGGATCGAATCTAACCTTTAAAATAATTCGGAGACAACGATCAGAGATCCTTAGCAGTTGCTCCTCAAGTGTGAAGCACTCCACCGGTATCCACCAAGAAAACGATGTTAAGGAGGAGGAAGGAGGTGGAGAGAATTGGGTTTTCCAAACTTTTTAGGTTTTTTGGGTTCTTGGGTTCGAATAAAAATAGGGTCTATAATAGTGTATTTATAGGCAAAATTTTCAGCTGAAATTTTCACATAAATATTATTATTATTATCCCATTTATTATTCTCATTAATAATTAAAACACCTTTTAATTATTAATCCCTTTTCTAAACACTTTAGATATAATTCTCTCTCTTGATTTAATTTCCAAAAATTAAATCCTTAATTTAATATTAAGAACTTTTCTTAATTAATTTATAATCAATTAAATCTCATTTAATCAATTATTAAATTTGCCAATTAATTATTTATTTCACAAATAAATAATTACCATTATTAATTAATTCCTCCACCATAAAATCATTCTCTTTTTATGGTGTGACCCTGTAGGTTCAATATTAAGCCGGTTGTAGAAATAAATAATAATAAAACTATTTTATCATAATTTATATAAATTCTCTAATTTATTAAATATGATTAATTAATTAATTACATTTATTCTACATCGTGAGGGATACTTTTCAGCATATCGCGACTATCCGGATAATATGAATTCACTGCTTAGAATACCAAGAACCTATTCAGTGAATAGTTACCGTACAATAAACTCCTTCTACCCTACATTGTCCCGATTAAATACAAGGCATGGATCTTGTGTCAAGCCTATCTAATTCAATCACTTGCTTACCATTTACTATGCTTAGTTCTATGCAAATTAGAAACTCCTTTCTAATTTCATTTACTCTGGCCAGAGATTTCTGAACTAGCATAAGTGGATCAGCCTTGAACATTCGCTTCCTTCACTGGAAGGGGTAGATCCTTTATTGATCATACACTATCTTCGTGTACAAATTCCTATACCCAGTAGAGCCCTAATAATTGTCCCTGGAGACTAAGAACTAAACCAAAGCATAGTTCAGTGTACACAAGATGACTATGATGACCTCAAGTCTAAGGATACTTGTACAACTATCACTATGTGAACAACTGCTGACACGTGAGTGAACTCCATCAGTTGTTCAGCTGAGCGAGTCATGTTCAGTGAACTTATTCTATAATAAGTACCTGCATACTAGCTATAGTGTCACCACACAAATGTCTATGAGAACAGACATCCTTCATAATGAAGCAAGCATAGTATGTACCGATCTTTGCGGATTATTAATTACCAGTTAGTAATCCTATGACCAGGAACTATTTAAGTTTATAGTTATCATCTTTTTAGGTCTCACTATTATGATCTCATCATAATCCATAAAAAGCTTTACTCTAAACTATGGTATATCTTATTTAAACACTTAAATAGATAGAGCCCGTGATAAAAACAAAACAAGTCTTTTATTAAAATCAATAAAATTAAAATTACATAAATAGTTATTCCTAAATCCTAATACATGATTGGACTTAGGACATATTCCTTTCACCTATCATATACTTAGAACATCGAATTATATCGAAGTTCCCCCCAAGCATTTTGCTTGTTGATAGGCACAACTCATCTTATTTATGTATATATATGCACTTCCGAGAATTTTTAAAGGAAGTAAAAAGATAATGTGAGTTGACCATTGTCAATAGATAAATAAGTAAGGGGGAGTTTCTTTTGAAACTATATTCAAAATATTTAAAATACGTTGAGGTAATATTTTCGACGATCCGAAATAATTAGAATGATCGTCTGAACCTTCAGAAAATGTTTTAAAATGTTTTATGAATTTTAAATCATATTAAATAATTTAATAAATATTTAATAATTAAATAATTAAACCTCGAATAATTATATTTTAAAAGAATATTTGAATTAATATTCCTCAACTAATTTATGTTTAAATAATTAAAGTGATCTTTAATAGATATAAGTAATCGAGTTTGAAATAAATAATTGTTGGAGAATACTCCTCCTCCTATTTAAAATGAATATCCAAAATAATATTCATTGTTCGAGTGATTAAATATAGTAGAGCGAATACGATCTTTAGAAATTGTTTTAAAATAAATTCGAGGTATTTAATACTTCGCAAGTGGACGTCGAGCCCCTTGGAATAAAATAAGTACAAACTTTTTTTGTCCAAACATCACCGAGATGAGTCACAGGTTTTCATTTCATAGCTCCGACCGACTCTCGGTCTTATGATTTATACATCACGCTTTAGGGTAGCGTTAAAATATTTTACGATATATACATCGTAACTTAATCTTTATTGATACGTAAAACTTGTAAAGTTATTATCATGACAAACATGGCATTTGTACGAAAGACAGTAAATAAACTTTTCACAACACACAGTATATGGAGTCTGGTTCGTAAACTTGCATGGGTACTTTGATGCGCATGATGCTCTAGGGTCCCCGAAAATCTATAATTATAAACAATTTCGGTTCGTTAGATCCCGTTCGTATTTATGGCTACTCGTATATACGCGATACTTATTAATCGTCCACACAACTCACTTTACTCTTATTATTCCAATAAGTATAAGTACTAGTCATATTATATTTATTTTCTAAATCCCTTATGTCTGTTAATGCCTTTTACATTTCGACCCTCAGCTCCACTCGCGATTCCTAAGTGTTTCTATTCGCGCGGTTTCGACTCCGACATTTTATAAAATTGAGAAATCCATATTTTCACTTGAAATTTTTATAGAAGTTAATAAACTCTATTTATTACTCTCTGTAAATATTTCATGATTTTTAAATATTGTTAAGTTGATAATTTCTATATTCAAAGTTTGTAATTCGTAGTAGTTTTTATCGCGTAAATCGTTTTTACTAAAATAGTCGTAACTTTTGATCCGTAAATCAAAATTAAGCGATTCAAGCGCCTAAACAATCCTTATAACATTTTCTATCCTAATTAAGTCTTATTTTCAGATAATATAAAGTTTATACTTTTGATAACTCTGCAGAAAGCTTATAGTTGGGTTTTGTTCATTTTAACGATGTTACGACTACGATCCGAGTTTCGTTTACGCTCTAAATCATTATTCAACCATCAACAATCACCATAATATCATCTCAACACTAACTCCTTTTAAGAACATCATGTTCTTGAGCCAACAAACATCAAACTTAATATTATCTAACTAAAAATCAAGAAAATAACAAAACAACGATCAAAACTAGGTTTATAGCTAAGATCTTAAAGTTTCTTGAAACTTAAAGCTTAAACAAAGTTTGGTCAAGGATTAATACCTTTATCAAATCTTGGGATCTGTTCTTGTTGATGGTGGAGTTTTGGGGATGCTTAGTTGTGCTTAAGGAACCTAGATCATGCCATGAAAATCAAGAAATCAAGAAGAGTTACTATTTCTCACTATTCATCATCACTTTCTTGAATTTATTTCACTAATAAAACCTTAATAAAATGCTCTCAAAAATTTATCTACCTTAGTTTAGGATGTAGGAAGCTTAGGATTTAATTGTATAATTTTTCCTTGGCTAGAAGTTGAATTTTTTTATTTTGATTTCTTCCTTTTTCTTGATTTTCCCGAATGGGACTTGAAGGAGAGAAAAGAGAGTGTTTTTGTTGAATACTTCAATAATTTTGTGAAATATTTGTGATGTAATCTTTTATATATCTCCTAGTACAATAAAATCTATCACAATCTTGCTAGGTTACCTATTTTCCAAGCTACAAACTAGCTTAAGTACCATGGTTACTATTCCACTACTATTCACTAGCTAGGTCATCATGTTATATTAGCTAGGTTACTATTTGGTTATTAACCATGGTTAGTTTCTTACTCTAGTTAGCTTGTATGGTTAGCTTGGCTTGATACGTTTATTTATTCGCTTACGCGTTCGCTCGATCGCTTATTCATTTTCGTAATAAATCTTCGTAAACGGTTCGCGGGGTAAATCCTTTCTTATACGTCTTATATGTTTTGAAGTCTCGTACTTGGATTTGAATTTGTAGGATTTTAGATTTGTAATTATATTGTGATTCTCGTAATCCTTGACGGTTCGTAGATACGGTTGTTTTTCAAAGTTCGTTTTCTTCGAAAACTAATATCGTTTATATACACTTATTTGGTATGTATAATCATGTTATCGACTCAGAAACTAAATTTTTCATGCACAACATAGTGTGGGATAAAATGTTTTCACCGATTATCAGGGTAACTATTCATCAAACATTTTACAAAGTCTAAAAAATTTGAGTTATTACACACATATAATTACATCATCACGTATTCACATATTTCCCATGAAAATCGTAACTCATTCATTTTTCTTTATTCCTCATAGATATTCATTTTTCAATAAAGTGATGTACGTACTCATTTACGTATATTACACGATAACTCATATTGATCAAACTTTCATTTTGTTGTTCTGTTCTATCAACATCAATACATATACTATACTGATATACCACATAGAGACACAACAAATTGTGTTATTCCCAAAAAATCTAAAAAATATTTACAGAAGGGGGTTAAATGTAATTCTGGTTCCTTTTTCGATTTTAAAAACCGTTCTTCATTGAATATATAAATGTGTTGATTTGGCTAAAGTGCGGGATAAAAGTATTATGAAAATCAAACACAAAGTAATCAAATACAAGTATTTAAAAACTTTCTGGTGGATTTGAATTTATCCGCCAGAGATATATATTGAATCGAGAACTCTGTGATGCAAACTTTGCACACAACTGCTTACAAGTAGAACTTACAAAGAACAAAGATTTTTTTTACAGATATAGCTTTCTCCATCTCTCTGGAAAATGCTTTCGAACTTGGATACTTGTTCTACTTGATACACTTGGTTTATATATCACCAAGCTACATGATAAAAAGACGAATAGGAAAAATAAAAATGTTTCTAGTCTAATTTCATGCTGCTTCATTTCTCTATCCAACATCTTTGAACATCTTTAATAGCATGGAAATGGAAATGCTTCTTTGTTCTCTAAGACCTGTAAATTGGCTGCCACATTCCATTTGCATACACTCGACGCATGTGGCTATCTTGTTACTGTCAACCGCTCTTTTGAATTTGATCATTCGTCGGGACTATATTGATCAGCCGTCGAATCTTCAGATGATCATCTATCGGGACTGTGTTGATCATCAGTCGAATCTTCAGATGAGCATCCATTGGGACTTTGTTGATCATCCGTCGAAGCTCTGTAAAAACATCCGTCAAAAGGCTTTCTGTCACTTTGACTCTATTTCACTTATACAGAATTACAAGACATCTAATATTTACAATTAGCCAACCTATTCTGCATATCATTCTAGTAGTCAACATGACTTAAATTATCCTTCAACATCTATCTCTCTAAGATATTATGTGTACAGGAATGTGCTACAATACTTATTTTACATAAGCTACACTCTCAATAGATGGCGATGTGATTATCCATCGAGAGCTACAAAATTCACTAAGTTAACTCTACTAAGGTGTTTTGGTTAACTTATCATCAAGTTCACAACATATTCCTAACAATCTCCCCCAATTTATATCTACTAGAATTGTAGCCATAAATTAAGAGAAACTTGATGATAACAAAATACCCTATGAATACAGACTGACTTAAAGCATATAAAAATAACAAGTGCTGTAATTTATTGAAAAATTATGTAGAGGAAGGTTTACAAAGAATCTCATAAATCATTTTCAAGGTGCTCCTCTAGAATGAGAAGATTTAGCTTATTTCCTTGACTGTCTGAACTTCTTTCCCATCTTCTGATTGTTTTCTTCAATCTGATGTTGGAGTTGCCTGTAGAATTCAAATTCTTCTGCATTTATCTGATACAACATTTATTTCTTCTCCATGAGAGTCTCATTGCTTGAAATTTTTAGCTGGTCTTCCAATATGAAGAATCTTCTGGTGTATTTTTCATCTTTGAACTCCATCATCCAGTATGGCCTCAAATACACTCTACTTCCTGTATATGGAATTGTTAGGACTCTTGGAAGTGCATTTGGTCCTCTCCAGCTTCTCCTTATCTCCTCAATCTTGTTCAGTACCATTTTCTTGGTATATGTGTTAAATCCAAAGTTCTTTTTGATTGAGGAGAAGATCTTCACCAAAACTGGAAAACTTTCTAGGAGAATTCTGTGAAGGGGCCAAGTTATCTCTTTTCCACCCTTGTACCTGAAGACTAATCTCTCTGGAAGATATTTATAAGCATTAATAGCTATGACTTCTTCTAGCTCATCCAGGTAGAGATTTATGTCAGAAAATTCCTTGATGCCACAGATGAAGAGTTAATCTCCCCTGTTGACAGTTGGCTTGGGCTTGGCTAGAGATTTGGGTTGAATTTTGACTGGCTTGTTCTTCTTAATTGTTCCTTTCTTTGTTCTCATTGGCTTGGTTGGGATTGGGATGTTTAAATTAGGAAGTGGCAGGCTTTCCCAATCTATATGTTCATCCTTAGAAACTATGGTTTCACCATAAAAGTTCATTTCAGGATAGACTTTGTATTCACCTTACTCCATTATGGACATGGTAGTTTGACTTGAGGTTGTAGATTGAGTTAGCATAGCTTCTTCCTTTTCTTCATCAAAATACAACTTCCTCTTTGGCCTTATCTTGTACCTTATTCTCTTTGCCTATTTTGGTTCTTCTTGCATCTCTTTGATCTGAGTCTCAGCTATCATAGATGGTATTTCAGAATTTGTAGTTGCAGGTTTCTTGGCTCGGTTCTTGGAATCTAAAGCTGCTTTCTTTAGTTGTTGTTCGAGCCTCACCTTTTCCTCTTTCTTGGCCTCTACAAACTGAGGGTGTCCAGCCACTACACAGATAAGTTTGCCATTCTTGTGA
This sequence comes from Apium graveolens, assembly GCF_009905375.1. Lineage (NCBI taxonomy): Eukaryota > Viridiplantae > Streptophyta > Magnoliopsida > Apiales > Apiaceae > Apium > Apium graveolens. The sequence goes on from NC_133654.1 coordinate 240,753,448, forward strand.
ATCTTAGCAATTCTCTTCTTTAGCACTGAGTCTCTGAGATCTTTGCAGAATGCAATTGAACTTGCTAGCAGCTTCTTTTCATTTGGCTTAGGGGTTTCATAGGTCAGGTCCAATGGGTTTTTATCTGAATGCTTTGGATAGTTTCTCTTTGGCTTAAACACCACATTGGCCTTTGGAGACTTGATTGATGAGGGTTGACCCCTTTCCATGTTCCCTAAGCTCATTTCATTTGCTGAAATTTGTTTAACTTGAGAGAAGTGAGAAAAGACTTTGTCTTGCTTCTCTATTGGACCAAACTTCTTCTTGATTGTCTCATCGAGCTTCTCCCATTTTTCATTCATTCCCAGCTCAACTACTGCTATATTAATCCGATCTATGATGTCCAATACTGGTGGGTTAGAGAAGGAAATTTATGGAACAATCACCTTACTGACATTGATTTTTAGAACTTTATCCCCCTCACTTGAAGCTCCTTTACTAACTGAGGTAGTAGAGCCTTTCTCCCCCTTTTGTTAGCATCAAGTTGAGCAGTGTTGGATGTTTCTACAACCACCAGCTTTTGAAGAAGAAGAGTCTGATGAGTTTGGTTGATTCGGATCTTGGTGATATCATTCTCTAGAGAGGTCAACCTTTTGCTCACGTAATCTCTCTTGGAGCTAAGTTCACAGTCTTTTCTGAGTCTTTGATGGATGTCCCTCAAGGTAGCTTCAGGAAGCTTGGACTCTAATCTTTCAGAGATATCCTTTTTGACAGCAATAACAGTTTCCTTGATCTCATCTACATCCCGTGATTGTTTAAGAGAATGAATGTGATGTAGCTGGAGAGAATCAAGGTGAGCTTGATGTAGATTCTTGGTGCTGGCATTTGTGGTGGTTTGGAGAGCTATTTGAGTCTAGTGAATGAGATTGGAGAGAGTAAATTTGAAATGATGTTCACTGCACTCTTTGCTAAACATCCATGATTGATTGTTTGCACTCCTGCTAGTTCCAGCTTCTCCCCCTATGGTCATGAACTCTTCTTTATTATCATCATCTCCAAGGTTGTCTTCATGATCCACCACTAGGAAAGTCAAAATCATCACCAGCTGTGGAAGGCATGGCATTGATTGCATCCTTGTCCCTTTGCATAGAGGTAGTTGTATGCACCAAGTTCAGTGTTCTTTCAGCAGCCTCATTGTACTGTTCAACCAAAAGTTAATAAGATGGAACAGGGTGAGTAAACGCCTCATCTTCATAAGAAACGGAGTATAAAATAGCTTGATATTTTTTTGAATTAGTTGTCTCTTTTCAGCCTCATTGACATCCATTAACTCACTAAAAATGGGTTCTTCCCATTCTTCAGTACCTGTTTCTCTCTCACTTTATCTCTCTTTTTGCATCAAGGGCTCCCCTTGGGTCACCACCCTCACACCCTCACCTTCACCTACTAAGGTAGGACTCCTCTCACTCTCTTTTTCCAGGCTGGAAGAAATAGCCTGTATAGATTCACTCTTTTCCTCTCCTTTTGCCTGAGAGAAACTCAGCCTCTCCCTCAATTCACTCCATTCCCTCAATCCAAGGAGTGATTGTACAACCACTAGCTCATCTACACTTGTAACAATAGTTGAAGTTTCAGGATGTGTAGAGAGTTTCGACGGATGAGGAACATCCGTCAAGATAGTAGTTGGAAGATTCAACGGATGACTGCTACTAAGCGCATCCGTCGAGATACAATCACCTTTTGACAGATGAACAATATCCGTCGAGATAGTGGAAGTGAAAGAGCATGGAGTGGAAATTACTGTTGAATGTGTGAGGATTGATGTGAATTTTGGAACAGATTTTTCAGTAGAATCAGTAAGAATTGGTGATAAGTGGAATTTATATCTACTTGGAACGTTTTATTACAAGCTCAAGTTGGTGTTTTAGACTCAAGTTGTTGGTATTTTTGATGTGTTTTTTGCGTTATTGCATTTCAGGCATCAGTTAAATGAAGAAAGGAGTTTTTCAAGGTAATATGCTAAAAAAAGATCTTAATTGGAAGCCTAGGCCATTCTCAAGTTGTAGAGAATCTCGTTAGCTTCGCGTGGGCAGTTGACTAGCCTAATCTGACGAGCAGAAATCAAGATACGGCCAAAAGAAGAATTGTTAGAATATTTCCAGAATGTCAGCGCGGCCGCATCAGAACCAGCGCGCACGCGCCGCTGAAAACACTATTCCAGCGCGGCCGCGCTGGAAAATAGCGCACCCGGTTTTTGCACCAGAATCCTGATTTTAGTCAAAATTGAAGATTTTGAGAGTTCTGGTCATCCTGGAGCCTATATATACCAATAAAAAGACGTTTTCAACAACAAGGAGACCTTGGAGAGCAATAAGAAGACCTAGAGAGCACGAAACGGCTATGGAGAAAAAGAATTTTATTTTTTTTGATTTAGGTGATACTTGGATGCTTGTTTTCGATTTGTCTTTAAACCCTAGTACTCTTATATTATTTATTATCATGCTTTCATTGGAACCCACATTGATGATGAGTTCGATTATGAACTAATCGTTATCGTGGGGTTCTAGCAAATTTATTTATGGATTTATTTAGTTAAATTATTTCGATACCTTAGTGTGTGGTGATTGTATGATAACCTAGTATTGGTTGTGCTTTTTCATCTTATGAGCGTCGCGAACTTATAAGATAGTGCGTTAATTCTTAATGAAGCGAAAGTAAATTTAAGGATTTAGAACTTGCCATGCTAGCATAGGTTCATGTGTTATTGTTATGCATGATTCGTAAGTAACTTTAACCATCTTACTTGTCCTATGTAATCATGATAGATAACTTGTGCTTAAACCGTTATGTTGTCAAATTCTATAGACATATAGGGTCTCAATATAATTTGTGTCTATTCAGCTTCTATCTATTTTGTGGATGTCTGGTAGTATGGTATTCATACAACGAAAGTTGGTGTTTATCAGTTTCGTGTTATTGATTAGTGTCATCACCATTACATGCTAAGGTTAAGAACGAAAAGGCTATTGAATGAAGTATTTAATGAAGTTAGAATCCCATGTTTGTCATATATATTAATTCAATCATTCTTATTCTCTTAGTTATAATTGTTAGTTTAATTCTTAGTTATAAACAATCCCAATTTGTTATCGTCTTAGCATTGAATAATAACCACACATTATTGTATAAGTGCATAAATTATAAAATTAACCTAAACCAATCTCTATGGGAACAAATCTGATTTAAATCTTATACTACTTGTGAAAGCGTATACTTGCGTATATTTTAGCGCGTGTTTAGCGACTAACAAGTTTTTGGCGTCGCTGCCTGTTAGTCGCTAAACACGCACTAATAATTCACGCAAGTATACGCGTTTGCAAGTAGTATAAGATATAAATCAGATTCTTTCCCACAGAGACTGGCTTTGGTTAACTAATTAATTTATGCACTTAAGCAACAATGTATGGTTATTATTCAATGCAAAGATGATAACAAATTGAGGTTGTTTATAACTAAGAATTAAACTAACAATTATAACTAAGAGAATAAAGAGGGTTGTATATTATATGAGACATACATGGGATTCTAACTCTATTAAATACTTCATTTAATAGCCTTATTGTTCTTAACCTTAGCATGTAATGGTGATGACACTAGTCAGATAACACGGAACTGCTAACGCCAACTTTCATTGCACGAATAACATACTATCAGACATCCACAAAAGAGATAGAAGCTGGATAGACACCAATTATATTGAGACCCTATATGTTTATAGAATTTGACAACATAAAGGTTTAAAGTACAATTTATCTATCATGATTACACAGGGCAAGTAAGAAGGTTAAAATAACCTACGAATCATGCATAACAATAACACATGAACCTATGCTAGCATGGCAAGTTCTAAATCCTTAAATTTACTATCACTTCATTAAAGATTAACATGTTATCTTATAAGTTCGCGACACTCATAAGACGAATACGCACAACCAATACTAGGTTATCATACAATCACCACACACTAAGGCATCAAAACAAATTAACTAAAGAAATCCATAAATTAATCCGTTAGAACCCCACGATAACGATTAGCCCATAATCAGATCATCATCAACGTGGGTTCCAATGAAAGCATGGTTTAATAAACGTAGTCTTTATACTTAAATAACAAAACCAAGTACAGAACAAGAGTAAGGTTCACAAGTAAGAAAACTAGCATCCAAGTTATAACTTAGAACAAAGATTCACAAGTAAAAACAAGATCTTCTTCGTCTTCATTGAATCCGTGCTAAAACGGTCTTCGTACGACTCTCCTTGCACTTTAGTACGTCTTCCCCTTGAAAACGTCCTTTATTTGAATATATATAGCAGCCCCATGCAATCCATAAGTCCTCCAATTATAATTATAATAGAATCAGGATTCTTTGAATTCGCACCGGCGCGGGCGCGCGCTATCACAGCACGGGCGTGCTGCCTTTCTGACATCCTGGCGCGGTCGCGCGCTTGACTGGCACGGGCGCGCCGTGCCTCTGGAAAAAACTTCAGATTTCTGATTTTCTTTGCTGCTTCGAGTCAGCTTTCCACGAGCTTTTATTCCATCACCACCTTGACACTAAATTAGCACCAAAATAATGCTAATTCACCTGATTACCTAGATAATGCCTGAAATGCAAAAATACTAGAAAACACGTTAAAACACTTAACAACTTGAGTACAAACACATCAATTCAAAGCTTAATAGAGCATTATAAAGTGTCATAAATACCACTCAACATACCCCCACACTTGAATTGATGCTTGTCCTCAAGCATAAACAGACTCAAAGAACAAGAAACAAAAATGCATGAATGCAACTAATATGAATGCAACGATCCAAATAGAATAACTAAATGAATCAACGAGCAATATCTCAACAAATAGTTACTCGCATGAAGATCAATCAAATCATACAAATCAATTTACAAACTAGAGACATGCGTGTGTGCAAATACTTACAGATATACTATCGCAACTAGATCAATAATCATGACTCACTACTCGACAAGACAATCGCAAGGTTATAAATAAAATAAAAAGCTAGACTCAAAATAACTTACAACACTTCAATTCTTATATTGGAGTTTTATATGGATTCATGCTTTTATTCAAACAAAACAACACACATATGTTTATTTGATCATGCAATGAGTGAGGTCCACAAAAGACTTTTACAATAGTATCCATATAGCGAGCGTTAGGTTAGCAGATCCCAGACTATAAAAGCCTTAGGTCACTAGGCACAAAGTCCCCTAAGAACTTAATAACTCGAGTACTAAAGAGCCCACTCGTGAACAATTTTACATAACACTTATTCTTTTTCTTTTCTTTTCTTTTTTTTTTTCTTTTTTTTTCTTTTTTTTCTTCCAAATTTCTGAACGAGTGCGTTTCGCTCAACCCTAGACTACACATATAAATATGAGCCGGCTACTAGCCATTTAACACCTAGCCACAACAACTAGCAATGAAATCCAATTTTTCTCCAATTTCTAAAAATCCATGTTATTTTAATATTAAGAGAATATCCTAAATTTTAAATATAAACAAGCGATTAAACCTCGACAAACAAACAAACCTTGACCATGATCTAGCACTCTAGCAACCTATAAGACTTAGTGAAATACAAGTGTCTCTAGTATGCAAATTAATTCGATAAGACCTAACATCACTACACTAGCATCAATATCACAAATTAATCGGAAAAATCATTTAAGGGATCATGTTATAATGCAAATGCATGAACTATATGAACAAACTAACATAAAAACTACCAAAAAAAATAATAAACTATATGGCAAAATATGCACTATATGAACTAAACTATCATGAATATGAAAACTATATGCTACTCACACAAAACATATTCCTTCAACTACTACCCCTAACTTAAAATATTCACTGTCCTCAGTGAATGTAATAGTAAGGAATTCAGGCATACCTAATCAGAATCAGGCTCCTCACCCTCAACGGGTGGAGTGTCAGGTGTTTCCGGAGGTGGATACACGGGATCCTCACCAAAAACTGGCCACTGGATGTCAACACCGGTGGCTCGAAAAGCTGTCCCCAATGCCTGGGTGAGATCACGTACAAACCTGCTGTGGATGTCATGCATCGCATCCATCCTCCTAGCCAGATGCCTGTACTGCGTCATGCTCATGCCAGCTCCTATATCAGCTCCTTCCTCCTCCTCATGTGCCTGCTGCAACGACCCTGCCTTATCTCCTAGCTGGGATCTCCATGCAGTCCTGCTCTCCTGAGTGGCCCCATCAGCTGGCCTCCCACCAGGTAGGTGGTCAAAAGTATAACCAAGCCCCTTCAGATCGGGCTTGCCTCCATCCCATTCTTGCATCGTAGCCAAAGTAGTGCTGTCAGTAGGAGCACTCGGGATCTGCAACTGCTCATGTGTGGGCCAATGAACATCAACTGCCACGCACAGCTTCAACACAACGGACGCATACGGAATAGACCCCGTGGTACTCCCCCTCAAGAACTTCAGGATGCCCTGATAAATCACCATCCCCAGATCCATATAATCGCCCTGAAGAATCCCCCATAACAGCCGTGCACGCTCCACATTAATCTCATGCACATGCGAAGATGGCATGATGTTAGCACAAATAAACGCATTCCATGCACGGGCAAACCTGTTCATGCTAGAAGCCGGGAATGTAGAATACTCGATCGTACCCCTCTTAATCTTCCAGTGAGTGTCGGGCTAGCACAGCTTAGCAATAATAAGATCCAGATCAAAGTCCTCTGGAGTCTTATCATTCCACATGTCTTGCCCGATCTTCCTCGCGGGCTGCTCAATCACCGTCCTAATAGCCTCTGCACTGTACTCCACAGTCCTCTCTCGAACAACCGTGAAGCCATTCTTCGCAGCCTTCGCATTCGCATAGAACTCACAAACAACACTCATGGGCACCGTAGTGGGTGCCTCGCAAAAAGGAACCCAACCCATCAGAATCATCTCCAATAGCTTACCATCCTTCCCTGATGGCTAAAACCCTCTCTCCTTGATGATCGGCTTCGAGAGAAGCCTCGTATACTCTAATTCAGCCTCGGGAGTAGAGAACCTCAGCCTCGGGAGTAGAGAACCTCAGCCTTACACCACCCATACTTAAAGAATCGGTGCTGCTGCTGCTTACTTGTATTCTTTGTCTCTTGGGTGCCATTGGAATTGAGTAGAGAGAATAAGAGTTGTGTTTGAGAGAGAATTTGTGAAGTGGTGAAGAAGTTTGTATATGAGGTGTATATATATATAGGTGGTGAAAAGAGAATTATATATGGAATAGAAGTGGGATTTGATTATGGGAATAATGGGAGTAATGGGTTTAATTTGGAGAGGGGAATTTGGGATGTGGGGGAGTAAAATTCGGTTGGGAATTGATTTCTTAGAAAAAATCCTGATTTTCCCCCTTAAATCTGCCTTTTATTTTTCTGAGTCGGAACCTCGGCGTGGCCACGCGCTAGGACAGCGCAGGCGCACGCTACTTCTGCCAAACCGGCACGGCCACACGCTGGAACAGCGCAGGCGCGCCGTTTTTTTGTGTTTTCAGCACGGCCGCGCGCTAGGACAGCGCCGGCGCACCAGGCTTCTATAGTCAGTCCTGAATTTTTTTCGTTTTTTGATTTTTTTGTGATTTTCTCTTTTCTTCTTGCTTCCTCTACTTACTAATGTACAACAAACTTGGGTTGCCTCCCAAGAAGCGCTTGCTTTACATCGTTAGCTTGAAGTAGAACTTGAGATCAAACGGACAATAAAACGGCACTAACCACCTCACGGTTTTCCGTGTCACCATAATAATGCTTCAACCTCTGACCATTTACCTTGAATGCTTGGCCCAGATCATTCTCAAAACTAAAAATTAACTCTGCAGTCCCCGGCAGCGGTGCCAAAAACTTGTTAGTCGCTAAACACACGCTTATAATTCACGCAAGTATACGTGTTCGCAAGTTGTATAAGATATAAATCAAATTCGTTCCCACATAGACTGGATTTGGTTAACTAATTAATTTATGCACTTAAGCAACAATGTATGGTTATTATTCAATGCTAAGACGATAACAAATTGTGGTTGTTTATAACTAAGAATTAACTAACAATTATAACTAAGAGAATAAAGAAGGTATCATATTATATGAGACAAATATCGGATTCTAACTTTATTAAATATTTCATTCAATAGCCTTATGTCTATAGAACAATAACCTTAGCATTCAATAGCCTTGACCGGCGCGGGCGCGCCGTGCCTCTGGAAAAAACTTCAGATTTCTGATTTTCTTTGCTGCTTCGAGTCGGCTTTCCAGGAGCTTTTATTCCAACACCACCTTGACACCAAATTAGCACCAAAATAATGCTAATTCACCTGATTACCTAGATAATGCCTGAAATGCAAAAACACTAGAAAACACGGTAAAACACTTAACAAATTGAGTACAAACGCATTAATTCAAAGCTTAATAGAGCATTATAAAGTGTCATAAATGCCATTCAATGCTGCCGGGGTCTCGGTGTTGTTAATTTTTAGTTTATGTGCTTGTCATCAGTGGTCGTTAAAGTTCAATGACTCGGACTCTTTTACTCTCACGGTTTACTTGTTGTGTTTAAGATACTCATTACAATGGGAGATCTAGCAGTACGAACGAAAACCTTGATGGATTTTTCTCAACCCAAGATTAATGACATTCAATCTAGCATTGTCAGCCCAGCTATCACAGCTAATACCTTTGAGATCAAGCCTGGCATAATTCAGATGATACATAATTCAGTTCAGTTTGGGGGTGCTCCAACGGAAGATCCCAATACGCACATTAGGGATTTCATAGAGATCTGCGACACCTTCAGTTTCAATGGTGTTTCTGAAGATGCTATAAAGCTGAGGCATTTCCCATTATCTTCGAGGGATAAAGCTGAGTGATGATTACATTCTCTACCAGCAGGTTCTATCACCACTTGGGAGGATCTTGCTCAGAAGTTTCTTACTAAATTCTTCCCTATGGCGAAGACAGTTGCAATCAGAAATGCTTTTACTCAATTTGCGCAGCAATCAGGAGAATCTCTTTATAAAGCTTGAGAGCGCTACAAGAAGATGCTTAGGAATTGTCCTCATCATGGAATGCCTGATTGGATGATCATCAATTGTTTTTATAATGGTTTGGGAGCACAATACAGACCCATGCTCGATGCAGCATCAGGTGGAGCCTTATGGGCTAAGAGCTAAGATGAAGTTTATGATCTAATTGAACTGATGGCTTCTAATGAATATCAGTATCTAACTCAGAGATTGCCATAGGGCAAGGTAGCAGGAGTTTTTGAAGTGGATACAGCTACGGCTATCACTGATCAACTAAAGGCATTGTCTATGAAGATCGATTCTCTGGCTAACTATGGTGTTAATCAGATAAACAGAGTTTGTGAGCTGTGTGCAGGTTCGCATGCGATGGAGCAATGCGCTATATCTAGTGAATCAGTTCAGTTTGTGAGCAACTTTCAGAGATCACAGCATCCAGTTCCAAACACTTATCATCCTGACAACTGGAATTATCCTAACTTCAGCTGGAGCAATAATCAGAATGCAATGCAACATTCGTTCCAGCAGTTTAGAAATAAGCAATTCAACCCTCCTGGTTTTCAACAACAGTATGCACCAAGACAACAACTCCAACAATAACCGCATGGAAGTACAGGTCAATATTCGAATGAAAAATCTGAATTGGAGGAGTTGAGGCTTATGTACAAAAATCAGGCTCTTATATGCCAAAGCCAGGCTATTTCTATCAAGACTCTGGATGACCAAATAGGGCAAATTGCTAACACCTTATTGAATCGACCACCAGGAACGCTTCCTAGTGATACAGAAGCCAGTCCAGGCAAGAGGGAAGTTGAAGAATAGGTGAACTCCATCACCTTGAGGTCTAGAAAGGTCACAAGCCCCAAAATTCAGCAAGACGAAGAGCCTGAAAAATGTCAAGTTTCAGAAAATGAAGTTGTGGCTGAAGAAGAAGTGCTGAAGGATGCCGAGGTGGAAACAAGGAAGAAAGTTATTATCAACACTCCTCCTGAGGGTAATACAGGGGAAAAACAGTTCTATCCTCCACCTTCTTTTCCTAAAAGGTTGCAAAAGCAGAAGTTGGATAAGCAATTTGCTAAGTTTTTGGAAGTTTTCAAGAAACTTCACATCAACATACCTTTCGCTGAAGCTTTTGAATAGATGCCTAGCTATGCGAGGTTTATGAAAGGTATTCTCTCTCGGAAAGTAAAGCTCGATGAATGAGAGACCGTTGCTCTTACAAAGGAATATAGTGCTGTGCTGCAACAGAAGTTGCCTCCGAAGTTTAAAAATTCTAGAAGCTTCATTATTCCTTGCACCATCGGGAACTTGTCTTTTGACAAGTGTTTATGTGATTTGGGAGCTAGCATCAATCTGATGCCCTTGTCTATCTTTAAGAAGCTTGGTCTACCTGATCCGAAGCCGATATATATGTCCTTGCAGTTGGCCGATCGTTCTATTACATATCCACGAGGTATTGTGGAGGATGTGTTGGTCAAGGTGGATAAACTCATCTTCCCTGCTGACTTTGTAATTCTTGATTTTGAGGAAGATAAGAAGATTCCCATTATCTTGGGAAGACCATTCTTGGCTACAGGCCGAACTATGATTGATGTGCAAAAAGGAGAGCTTACAATGAAGGTTCAAGATCAGAAGGTCACTTTTAATGTGTTCAAGGCAATAAAGTTACCCATGGATAAAATGTTAGTGTTTGTGCCCTAGAGACAACACTATTATGTTTATATTATGAAACATTTGGATTATTAATTATGTTTATATGGATTATTCTTTAGTAATTTATTATATCTTTATTTTCTGTGATAAGATGTTAGATTAGTAAATGTCCTTAGAATATGATATGTAAATCTATATCTCTAAGTACGTGACTTAGAAATGAGATTATGAGATAATATTGATATTCTTAAAGGTCCCTAGTCAAGTAATATTGATAAGGGACGATAATAAGTACATTGAGACTAGTGTGTTTGTTGGCTGATGATCACATCTCATTGATCATAGGTATGGTGATACTAAAGTTAAAACACAGGCACATGTATTAAATACATGGTGCTGGATTGACCCGTTGTGAGATACTACATGTTTAAAGTGTCATAAGTTAATCTCACAGTTATAATGATGTATTGGTCCTTTGACTTGAAATCATTATATTTCTATACGATAATTAATATACTTTGATACTATTGAAAGTTATCCTTGACCGGGTAATAATAAAAGTAGACATTGGGTACATTATGAATCGTATGAGAAATATGAATGATCTAGATGGAATTTAGCCCTCCTTTATTAAAGGAGTGATATTATTGGCCTCTTGATTGAGTAAGACTATAAAATGCATGGCCGTGCTCAAATACTGATTTGTTTAATAGTTTACTCATTGATCAAGGAAAGAAGGATTAAACGTTAACAGAGGATGACACAATGCATGCCTCGAGTTTGATCTATAATATAAGGCTAAAGGGATTATATTACATTGTACATTATTCACGAAAGGTTTAATTGATCACCGATTTAATTATTATTACTTAGGTAGCAATGATGTATTACTAGATGCCACTCATTATTTATAATTTAAATATGAGATATTTAAATTATTGCCAACGTAATAATAACCTATAGGGTCGCACAAAGATAGGATGGAGGAATATTTAATTCAAATTCGGATTTGAATTAAAAAGGGAAATTTGAATTATTTATTATTAATTAAGCTAGACTTAATTAATGTGATAAATGAATTTCAAATTTGTATATTATTAAATCCGAAATTCAGTTGTTATTTAGTAATTGAGTTAAACTTAATTATTAAATAAATAGAATTTCAGATTTTAATAAACTCTAACTTGGATTAGGGTTAGGACTGTTTTTGGCCTCTCTATATAAATATCCTTAAGGCTAAAATTAGGGTTACGTTTTTATTAGATAAAAACATAAAACCCTAGCAGCTAAAGGTGAATGAGAGAGAGAGAGAGGAAAAGCAGGTTCGTTCTTGGTGCTAGTACATGCCTCCTCCGTACCAGCTTTCGTGTGGATACCTCTACGGCGTAGATCGTCAAGGCGGGATACGTGGTGTTCGGTTAAATCTAGGATCTCCTTTTGTCAACCATAATCATAAAGCTCATTAAGGTAAAACATCTATTCTCCGTAATTATCCGTTCATTATACATAGATCCTGTGGTAGGGATTCAAATTTTTTTTTTTTGCGTTGCTTTTATGCTCGAATCCCTAACATAAGAGTAGTGCTTTAAATTAGAGTGGGTAGACTCTGTCGTAAATTCGGAGCTTGAGCAATTGCCAAAGTTAGATACCTTGGAGAGAGCCTTAATAGGGAGTCAGTTATTGAAAATAAAGGAGGAGCGGAGAGCAACTGCAGGTTTTGAATGCACCTCCATGGAAGAGGAAGTTGGATATGCCATTCGATTCTCTTGGGTTAGCAGAGCTGAAAATTTCTCAGGAGCGTTTTGACACATCTATTGAAGAAGCTCCCACACTTGAGCTCAACCGACTGCCAGATCACTGATATATTTTTTATGACGTAGAGAGTGGTTGGATGGATCTTCCCGCACCTACAGAGGGTTCTTCTCATGTGCAGCAGGTAGTTGATAGGACTGGTTGTTGGATTTTTAAACGCAACGGGGCGTGGAAAAACACTTTTACACATACAAAATCCAAATAAAAGCATATAAATCGTGAATAAAAATTCGAGGGATCGAATCTAACCTTTTAAAATAATTCGGAGACAACGATCAGAGATCCTTAGCAGTTGCTCCTCAAGTGTGAAGCACTCCACCGGTATCCACCAAGAAAACGACTTTTAGGAGGAGGAGGAGGTGGAGAGAATTTGGTTTTCTGAAACTTTTGGGTTTCTGGGTTAGAATAAAATAGGGTCTATAATAGTGTATTTATAGGCAAAATTTTCAGCTGAAATTTTCCCATAAATATTATTATTATTATCCCATTTATTATTCTCATTAATAATTAAAACACCTTTTAATTATTAATCCTTTTTCTAAACACTTTAGAAATAATTCTCTCTCTTGATTTAATTTCCAAAAATTAAATCCTTAATTAATAATATTAAGAACTTTTCTTAATTAATTTATAATCAATTAAATCTCATTTAATCAATTATTAAATTTGCCAATTAATTATTTATTTCACAAATAAATAATTATTAGCCATTATTAATTAATTCCTCCACCATAAATCATTCTCTTTTTATGGTGTGACCCTGTAGGTTCAATATTAAGCCGGTAGTAGAAATAAATAATAATAAAACTATTTTATCATTATTTATATAAATTCTCTAATTTTAAATATGATTAATTAATTAATCACATTTATTCTACATCGTGAGTGATGCTTCTCAACATATCGCGACTATCCGGATAATATGAATTCACTGCTTAGAATACCAAGAACCTGTCAGTGAATAGTTACCGTACAATAAACTCCTTCTACCCTACAATGTCCCGATTAAATACAAGGCATGGATCTCGTGTCAAGCCTATCTAATTCAATCACTTGCTTACCATTTACTATGCGTAGTTCTATGCAAATTAGAAACTCCTTTCTAATTTCATTTACTCTGGCCAGAGATTCCTGAACTAGCATAAGTGGATCAGCCTTGAACATTCGCTTCCTTCACTGGAAGGGGTAGATCCTTTATTGATCATACACTATCTTCGTGTACAAATTCCTATACCCAGAAGAGCCCTAATAATTGTCCCTGGAGACTAAGAACTAAACCAAAGCATAGTTCAGTGTACACAAGATGACTATGATGACCTCAAGTCTAAGGATACTTGTACAACTATCACTAAGCGAACAACTGCTGACACGTGAGTGAACTCCATCAGTTGTTCAGCTGGCGAGTCATGTTCAGTGAACTTATTCCATAATAAGCACCTACATACTAGCTATAGTGTCACCACACAAATGTCTATGAGAACAGACATCCTTCATAATGAAGCAAGCATAGTATGTACCGATCTTTGCGGATTATTAATTACCAGTTAGTAATCCTATGACCAGGAACTATTTAAGTTTAGAGTTATCATCTTTTTAGGTCTCACTATTATGATCTCATCATAATCCATAAAAAGCTTTACTCTAAACTATGGTATATCTTATTTAAACACTTAAATAGATAAAGCCCGTAATAAAAACAAAACAAGTCTTTATTAATATCAATAAAATCAAAACAGATTACATAAAAGTTATTCCTAAATCCTAATACATGATTGGACTTAGGACATATTCCTTTCAATCTCCCACTTGTACTAAAGCCAATCACTCTGGTATAGAATACCCATCTCATCTTTATGACGATCAAAAAGTAGCTTTGTGAGTGGGTCTGCTATGTTGTTATGTGTGTCATCTCTAATTCAATACAATACAAGAATTGTTATCGCGCTCCCACTAACCCTTTTGTAGACGCATGGTTCATCCGTTTTTGATAAAATCAAACTCTTTGATTGTCTCATCAAAACGATGTTCCATCTCGAGAAGCTTGCTTTAAACCACATTAATCGCAAGCAAAATCCGAACTGATTTTAACAGGGCTACATGTAAAAAGTTTCATCAAAGTCAATCCATTGCATTTGTTTGAATCCTTTTCCCAAAAGTCTGGCCTTATAGGTCTCCACCTGGCCATCTGCTATAATCTATCTTTTGTATACCGTATACATAGATTCCATTCTGGATTTCATGGCACTATGCCATTTCTCTGAGTCAACACTACTCATAGCCTCATTATAGGTCACAGGGTCGTCATCATCAAATGATTGACAACTCATTGTCATTCTCAATGACAAGGCCATATTACCTCTCAGGTTGGCGAGACACTCTCCCTGATCTATGAATGGGCTGTTCCACAAAAGGTTGTTCAGTCAGAACAGGTGTTTCCACTTGATCCGTAGTAGTTTGTGCTTCTTGAACGTCATCAAGTTCAATTTTTCCTCCCCACTGTTTCCTCAAGGTAACCTCCGTTTCAAGAAGATAGCATGTCTGGAGGACAAACACCCGATGATCGGTGCAAAGTAATACCTAAAGTCTCTTTAGGATATCCCACAAAACTACATTTTCCAGATCGATATTCCAGCTTATCTGGGTCAACTTTCTTGACATAAGCTGGACATCCCCAAATCTTAACGTGTTTTAAGACTCGGTTTCCTTTCATTCCATATCTCATACGAAATATTGAGGAACAGATTTTGGAAGGCACCTTATACAGTAAATATGCTGAGGTTTCAATGCATAACCCCATAGGAATACTGGAAGATTTGCATAGCTCATCATGGACCGAACCATGTCTAACAGAGTTCGATTTCTCCTTTCAGATACTAACTGGAGGAGTCCACTGGGAGACTATACCATTTACTTTGAGATAATCCAGAAACTCTCCGTTCAAGTATTCACCACCTCGATCTAATCGAAGAGTATAATACTATGTTTGGTGTTTCTTCCACTTCATACTTATATTCTTTGAACTTTTCAAAGGCCTCAGACTTGTGTTTCATCAAACACATATCCGAATCTAGATCTATTATCACATGAAAGTAATGAAGTATGAAAATCCACCCATGGCTTGCGTAGACATTGGTCCCATACATCTGTGTGTACCATTCCTAGCAATCTGCAGCCTTCTCTCCATATCCACTAAATGGAGACTGCAGTGCCACTATGAAGTGAGATTTTCATCATCCCTTTTTCCTTATTAGTTTGTTCAATCTGAAGTAAATTATGTCACATATATACAGACCATTATTTAAAGCACCACGTCCATAAAGAATATTATCTCTAAGAATAGAACATTCATTATTCTCAATAATAAATGAAAATCCAGCCAAGTCTAACATGGGAATAATATCCTCACAATCGATGGGAACAAAATAACAATTATTTCAAACAATAGTCTTGCCCGTAGGCCTATGTAAAGAAATGATTCTACATCTTCAGCAGCAACTCTTGCTCCATTTCCCATCAGTAGAAATCACCTCCTCTTCCTCAAGAGTCCTACTTCTCTTGGTCCCTGCAACAAATTGCAGATATGAGAACCACAGGCGGTATCTAATACCCAAGTAGAAATGACATATTCACTTCTATTATGAACATACCTGAATCAGAAGCGGTAGTCTCACTACCCTTCTTCTTCAATTTTGCAAGGTAAACCTTGCAGGTCCTCTTCTAGTGCCCCACCTTGTTATAGTAAAAGCAAACAACTTTGCTCTTGGGGTCTTCAGCTTTTGGTGGAACCGACATTTTCTCACCTACTTTGTTCTTCTTGGAAGAGTTCCTCTTCCTTTTCTTAGGATTGGAACCTTCACCAATTAGAAGAACAGAACTCTTCTTAGGGGGAAAATTCGATTCCGCAGTCTTCAACATGTTGTGGAGTTCAGGCAGGCTGACATCCAACTTATTCATGTGAAAGTTCACAACAAACTGCGAGAACGAACTCGGAAGCGATTGCAAGACCAAGTCTTGGCTCAGCTCCCCATCCATGGCAAAACCAAGTTGTCCAAGACGTTCAATCAAATTGATCATCTTAAGTACATGGTCATTCACAGATGATCCCTCAGACATCCTACAACCGAACAGCTCCTTCGATATCTCATATCGAGCTGTCCTCCCGCCACATCATACAACTCTTGTAGATGCATGAGGATAGTGTGAGCATCCATATGCTCATGTTGCTTCTGTAGCTCAATGTTCATGGAAGCTAGCATGATGCATTGAGCAACATTTGCATCATCTATCCACTTACGATACACAACATGTTCATCATTATGTGCATCACTAGCAGGTTCAGTAGGCTTAGGTGAGTCAATCACGTATTCCAGCTTCTCAATCCTGAGAACAATTCTCAAGTTTCGAAGCCAGTCAGCATAATTAGGACCAGTCAATTTGTGAGCATCAGTATGCTCCTGAGTGATAGTGCAGAAGACATAACGTACAAAGTAAATCTGTAAATGATAAACAATAACAACACTTAGCAAATATTCAATTTCATTTCAAAACACTATATGAATCGGGTCTTTATTCAAGTGGCTCCCACTAGTTTTCCTAATTATCAACCCCCTACATGAAAAATTAAGCTCATAATGCTAGTGGGAATAGGGATCCTACATTCCATTACACAACCCCGGCTGTGGCACGAAACACCATGTAATGTTTAATAGGAAGACAACTCTTGTCAATTACATCTAATGTTATTCCCATAATCAACTTTAGCCTCTTGAATAATTGAGTCACGGCTGTGCACGACAAAACTACAATATTCTAAGTCAAGTCTAAACCCAAATTCCGTACAATTGAATCAGTCCCCAAAGGCCCACGGCTGTGGCACGTAACGACCTTTAGATTCTTATCAAATATACACATCTCTATGCTAATAGACAAGTATTTCTTATTTTCGAAATCAAAGCCCTCGGCTGTGGCACGAAACGACAATGATTCAAAAATAAGAACTACTTTCTACCATGTTGGAAGGCTATGACCGACACAAGCCCGTTGTATCATTGGCCACTTACTACTTGATATTATTTAATTTTAGTGGGATTATATTAGTTACAATCTAATCATATTATAAAGAGATTCTTCCTTTTTAAATTAAATATTTCAAATCAATAATCAATAATCAGATGATTCCCAGATCGGGTGGAGCATGTGGTCAAGAGGTGTCACTTATAACCCTTTCTTACAGATAGAATCTGTTGTGACAGAATCATCCTTTCTCTCATATCGAAAATTCATATTCTAATTACGTATTTCACAAACACAAGAATCTCATGATTGTAATTCATAATATTGTTATTAAGGTTATGAAACAATTTCACTATACTAGGTTGTCTAACAAACGCCTTATGTTTATTTAAATTCACCTAAATCTATCATCGCATGATAAACTAAGCATATATCACATATATCAACATGAATAAACATCAAGGTAGGCATGTTAACATCATCTAGCACATAGGTCTAAGCATTATACATCTCTATGTATCACATGAAGCATTTAAAATCAATTAAAACAATCAAAAACAGCTTTAAAACACTTCATGGAAATATAAACAGTCAAAACTTTTATATAAACTAAAATTGATCACTCCATTAGATCCGTCTCGGAAAAATGAATCAACGGTTATATTGCACGCCCAAAACGGAGTTACGAAAACTCCCAAAAAATCAATTTAATATCAACAGACGGGCTGTAACGCATTTCAGGAACGCGTTACAAGCCTGTAACGCATTCTGGTGATGCATTACACCCATTTTTAAGCCATTAAAGGGTGTAACGCATTCCGTGAATGCGCCACAGGTGTGTAAAGCCATTCCCAGAATGCGTTACACCCTATTTTTTTTTCTTTTCTTTTTCCGCCGGCTGACTTTTCTCGATACCCGTGCCTGACCGCCCTGTCTTTGTCTCAGCAGACGCCGTACCTGTTCTCTTTATTCCGTGCAATATAGATAACAGCAAAGCAGATGTATATACAAACATCTATATATCTACTATATACATATATTTACTTATACTTAAGAATTTAATTGCAAGAACTTCAAAATTCATAATAAAAATCTATACATCCTAAAATTATGAAAAACTACCCAGACGATCTACAACACTTGTAGAACCTAGATCAACATTCAAAATTATTCTGAGAAACGATTTTCTCATCAGACAAAATAATCCATTAATATAACTTGTAAAAATCATAATTAATTCATACAAGCACATAAAATTCTGAAATTTTTACCACAGATCTATATGCATACAACCTATGCTATGATAATTGTTGGATTTTTAACGCAGCGGGACGTGGAAAAACACTTTTACACATACAAAATCCAAATAAAAGCATATAAATCGTGAATAAAAATTCGAGGGATCGAATCTAACCTTTTAAAATAATTCGGACACAACGATCAGAGATCCTTAGCAGCTGCTCCTCAAGTGTGAAGCACTCCACCGGTATCCACCAAGAAAACGACTTTTAGGAGGAGGAGGAGGTGGAGAAAATTTGGTTTTCTGAAACTTTTGGGTTTCTGGGGTTAGAATAAAATAGGGTCTATAATAGTGTATTTATAGGCAAAATTTTCAGCTGAAATTTTCTCATAAATATTATTATTATTATTATTATCCCATTTATTATTCTCATTAATAATTAAAACACCTTTTAATTATTAATCCTTTTTCTAAACACTTTAGAAATAATTCTCTCTTGATTTAATTTCCAAAAATTAAATCCTTAATTAATAATATTAAGAACTTTTCTTAATTAATTTATAATCAATTAAATCTCATTTAATCAATTATTGAATTTGCCAATTAATTATTTATTTCACAAATAAATAATTATTAGCCATTATTAATTAATTTCTCCACCAATAAATCATTCTCTTTTTATGGTGTGACCCTGTAGGTTCAATATTAAGCCGGTAGTAGAAATAAATAATAATAAAACTATTTTATCATTATTTATAATTCTCTAATTTATTAAATATGATTAATTAATTAATCACATTTATTCTACATCGTGAGTGATGCTTCTCAACATATCGCGACTATCCGGATAATATGAATTCACTGCTTAGAATACCAAGAACCTGTCAGTGAATAGTTACCGTACAATAAACTCCTTCTACCCTACAATGTCCCGATTAAATACAAGGCATGGATCTCGTGTCAAGCCTATCTAATTCAATCACTTGCTTACCATTTACTATGCATAGTTCTATGCAAATTAGAAACTCCTTTCTAATTTCATTTACTCTGGCCAGAGATTCCTGAACTAGCATAAGTGGTTCAGCCTTGAACATTCGCTTCCTTCACTGGAAGGGGTAGATCCTTTATTGATCATACACTCTCTTTCGTGTACAAATTCCTATACCCAGAAGAGCCCTAATTATCCCTGGAGACTAAGAACTAAACCAAAGCATAGTTCAGTGTACACAAGATGACTATGATGACCTCAAGTCTAAGGATACTTGTACAACTATCACTAAGTGAACAACTGCTGACACGTGAGTGAACTCCATCAGTTGTTCAGCTCTGCGAGTCATGTTCAGTGAACTTATTCCATAATAAGCACCTACATACTAGCTATAGTGTCACCACACAAATGTCTATGAGAACAGACATCCTTCATAATGAAGCAAGCATAGTATGTACCGATCTTTGCGGATTATTAATTACCAGTTAGTAATCCTACGACCAGGAACTATTTAAGTTCAGAGTTATCATCTTTTTAGGTCTCACTATTATGATCTCATCATAATCCATAAAAAGCTTTACTCTAAACTATGGTATATCTTATTTAAACACTTAAATAGATAAAGCCCGTAATAAAAACAAAACAAGTCTTTATTAATATCAATGAAATCAAAACAGATTACAAAAGTTATTCCTAAATCCTAATACATGATTGGACTTAGGACATATTCCTTTCACTGGTGTTGGTGATGAGCAGTACAGGCGAGTGGCTAGGCGTATGGAGGCCATACACGACATTCACAGTCGTTTTGCTGTAGATTTGACACAGGCTTTGGGCACTATTTTCCGAGCCACTGGTGTCGAGGATGATTGGCCACATGATCCTCCACCCGAGGAGGGTGATTCTCCTGACAACTAGGTATGTCTGAAATCCTTATTATTACCTTCAATGAGGACATTGAAAATTTTAAGTTTGGGGGTGATAATGTAATGATTAGTTTGTGTGTGTCCATATAGTTCATATAGATTCATGTTGCATATAGTTGTATTTCATTCGTAGTGTTGCATGATTGTTCATATAGGACATATTTGTTTATTTTTTTATGTGATTTCATATAGTTGCATTTGCATGCATATTTAACATGATCCCTTAGGTTGATGTTGATGTGAGTGTAGTGATGATGAATAGAGGGGTTTTTAAGTCCTAATGAATTGATTTACATGCCAGAAACAAATATTTTCAAAAAGTCTTATAGGGTTGCTTTTGATCTAGATCATGATCATACTTGTTTGTTGTTGAGATTTAATCACTTGGTTATATTTAGAATTTATGATATTCTCGTTATGACGTAAAAATACTGATTTTTAAACAAGAGAAAAGAAGGATTTCATTGCTAGTTGTGTATAAGGCTAGGCGTCAAATGGCTAGTAGTCGGCCCATATTTCTATGAGTAGTCTAGGGTTGAATGAGATGGAGTGAAACACACTCATTTAGAAATTGTTGAAAAAAAAGAAAAAAAAGAGAAAAAAGAAAAAAAAGGTATGTGTTTATGCATAATTGATCAAGAGTGAGCTCTTTAA
Organism: Apium graveolens; assembly: GCF_009905375.1. Lineage (NCBI taxonomy): Eukaryota > Viridiplantae > Streptophyta > Magnoliopsida > Apiales > Apiaceae > Apium > Apium graveolens. Next base: position 240,774,826 of record NC_133654.1, read on the forward strand.
TACTCGAGTTATTAAGTTCTTATGGCACTTTGTGCCTAGTGACCTAAGGCTTTCATAGTTTGGGATTCGCTAACCTCACACTCGCTACATGATTATTATTGTATAAGGCTTTTGGGACCTCATTCATTGCACGGTCAAGTAAGCATCTTTGTTATGTGTTCAATAATAGCATGAATCCTTGTATAACTCTAGTAGAACGGAGGTGTTGTGAGTCATTATGCGTTTAAAATCTATTCTTTTTATAAACTTGTGATTGTTTGATGATAGATAAGTTATGGTTATTGTTAGTCCCTTAATAATATAGCAAGAATTACAGAAGGGGGTTTGAATGTGAATTCTTGAACCTTTTTCTCGAAATAAAATGTTCAACTCGAATAAGATATAAGTGTTTTGATTTTGCACAATGCGGAATAGAAACTTAATGAATCAAAATATGAGTAATTAAAAACAAGAGTCTTTAAAAACTTTCTGGTGGATTTAAACAATTCCACCGAGATATATATGATATATCGAGGAGGACTCTGTGTGCAAGAATGCTCACAGCTGCTTGCAAATCGAACTACTGAGAATACAGGGAAATGCTAAGGATTTTGCTTACAAAGATTTCTCTCTTTTTGTATCTGAGTTCTCTCTTTATTTGCTACGTTCTTGGTTTATATATTACCAAGATTACAAAGTCAAAAGACTAAATAAACATAAAAACTATCAGTCTTAAGCTTGCTACTTTTCATCCTCTATTACCCAGTTAAGGGCTTCCACAGTAGATTTGTATACATCTCGACGGCTGTGCTCAGTATTTACTGTCAACTGTTGTTTGAATTCTTTATATGATCATCTGTTAAACTTATGAATATCCGTTGGATATATGATCACCATCGACTTTCAGAACATCCGTGATGGCTTTATGATCATCCGTCCGATGCTATATTAAACATCCGTTGAATTCATTTAATCATCCATCGATGGCTTTGTTAATCATCCGTCGGTAGCTATTTTTGGCACTTGACTTCATTTCACTTAGCAGAATTACAAGACATCATTTATATACAATTAATCAACCTATCCTGCATATTAGTTAAAGTCAACATGACTTATAGGCTCCTACAGAATCTATACAAAGATGTATACAGACTGTGCTACAGACTTATTATTACATAAGCTACTCACTCGATGGATAATAAGTTCACAGCCGTCTGGGACTATAATGAGTTATCCGTCGGGACTATAACTCTTATCCGTCGAGTGTTATATTATTTCACTAAGTAAAATCTACTCTAGATGTTTTTGTTATGAAATCATTAAGTACACAACATATGCACAACAATCTCCCCCAATTTATGTCTACCGGAATTGTAGCCATAAATTAAGAGATACTTGATGATTACAAAATATCGTAAACATACAGCTTTAAAGATAAGCAGATAATACTGAAAGTGCTTCAATTAATGAAAATGTACAAAGTTTGGCTCACAGTCATTTCAAGATGCTCCTCTAGCCTGAGCAGATTTTCTAGTTTCTTGAAGGTCGGATCTTCTTCCAAGCTTCCTGTTGTTTTCATCAATCTGGTTTTGGAGCTGCCTATGGAATTCCAGTCATCAGATTCTGAGAGATCTAGCTTTTCTTGCAATTTCCAAGAGAGTCTCATTTGCTAGAGAACTCAATTGGTCCTCTAACCTGAAGAATCTTCTCACACCTTTTGTCATCTATGAACTCCATCAGCTAGTAGGGCCTTAGATGCACTCTTCTCCCTGTATATGGGATGATTAGAGTCTTTAGAAGTGCATATTTAGCTCTAATACTCCTTAGTCTTCAATCTTCTTCAATACTAGTCTTCTTGCAGTTACATTGAACCAAAGTTCTTCTTGAAGGAGAATAACTTAATCAGTACAGCTTGCTTTCTTGACGAATCCTTTGAAATGGCCACACAATCTCCCTTTCCTCCTTTGTACCTTGAACACTAACCTTTCAGGTATGTTCTGTATGCATCAATTCCACTCACTTATCTAGTTCATTCAGATAGAGGTTTAGATCAGAAAATTCCTTGATGTCACACAAGTACAAGTAGTCTCCCCTGTTACCTTTGGGTTGAACTTTAACTACTGATTTGGATTTGAGAGGGTGACAGCTTCACTTTCTTGATGCCCTTGACTTTGTCCTATTTGGCTTGCTAAGGATGGTAAATTGAAGTCAGGAATTGGTATTTTATCCCCCTCTATTGGCTATCCTTGGGCACAATAGGTTCACCATGAATATTCTTGTAGGGATCCACCACCCTTTATCTTCAAATGCCACAAAGGGCTTTGATGCTTGAGTTGTAGCTGGTGTGGGTACCTTACGAAATTGATCTTCCAATCCTTTGTCAACAATATCCAGTTTCCTTTTTGTTCTTGTAGCCAATTCTTTCTTTTTTGGAGATTTCTTCTGTTCTTCAATTTTCTTCTTTGATTCAGCAGCTTTAGATGGTTGAGAGGGAATTTGTTGAGATGAATTCACAGCCTGTAGCTTGGCCAAGATAGCAATCTGCTCTTTCTTTTGTTTAGTCTTCTTTGCATCTAGAGCAACTTGCTTCTTTTCCTGCTTTAATCTATCTTTTTCTTCTCTCTTTGCTTGAGCAAATTGTGGATGTCCAGCTACCACACAAATTTCCTTTCCATTTCTGAATATCTTAGCAATTCTCCTTTTTGAAGCTGAATCAGCTGGATCTTTATAGAAGACAATTGATCTTGACAGAAGCTTCTTCTCATCAGGCTTGGGTGTCTCATACACAGTTTCTAAGGGGTTCTTCAAAGATGATTTTGGATAGTTTGCCCTTGGTTTAAGAATTATTTCAGCCTTTGTAGACTTGATGCAGGAAGATTGTCCTCATTCCAGATAATTCATGCTCATCTGATTCACACTGATTTGCTTGAGTTGAGAGTGATGGATGGCTGACTTAACTGGCTCCTTGACAAGTTCAAACTTTTTCTATATCTCCTCATCAATCTTATCCAGTTGATCAAACTCAACTTTCCTTCTCAGCAACTTTCAAATTTGCTGCTGCTGCTTTAATTAGCACTACAAGAAAAATGTTCATAGACATCGGTTTTTGGCCGATGTCTATGTTGTTTAGCAACCGATGTTGATGTCGGTGATGTCTATTCTAGACATCGGCCATAACCCGATGTCTTTACTCGCTTAGACATCATTTCTGGCAAACTGCCTGATGTCCATGCATTATTTTTTTACAAAAAATGTTAGAAATAAATAATTTAATAAATAAATTACACCTATTACAACAGATTAAACATATAATGAGCTATGTTTTTTTCCACATAGACATCGATTTTTTTCATAAAGGTGATGTAAAATCAGATATTAAACATCGATTTATTTAGTAAATATGATGTCTATGTGGCACTTAGACATCAATTTTATCCCAATTAAAGTGATGTTTATATTTCTTTTAGACTTGAAACATGTGAGTCTTTGACATCAGTTTTTCTTCACTAAAAGTGATGTACAATTGCCTTTGAGACATCAGTATTTATATATTATAGGTGATGTACAATTATTTTTTTGACATCAGTATTTATTCATTAAAATGGATGTCCAATCATTTTTTTGACATCAATATTTATTCATTAAAAGTATTTAAACAATGAACTAACTAAACACTTATATTCATCAACATAAATATCAAGATCTAGTTTTATTACAGAATCATTCAAAACCAAACTAAGAGCTATTGACCTTAAGCTACAATAGAAGGAATGGCGCTGTCTTAAGCTACAATTTGAGGTTATCAGATCATATATGAGGCTGAACTCCTGATGCTATAGAAGGCCATTCTATAAATTTTTGTCTACCCTTAGCTTTTATTCCCCTTTCGAACATTTCCAATTTTTGACAGCCTCCCCGATCTCCTCTAGAGTCTTTACCTTGATCTTGCTCGACAAGGTTCGGCATGTCAAATCCATCAGACTCCTTATTTTCAAGTAGTTTACTGCCTGAAATCACAAAAGATGAAAAATTTAGCCATAATGTACACTCTGTTATATTTGGTTCATCATAGATCTAGGCCAGTCTTAAGTAAAGTCAGGTACTAAGGTACAAGCTTTCAATTGATAATCAAATATTCTAAAACAATCACAAATAAATGACAAAATCATGAATCGTCTATCCATCGAACTCTTTTAGACCACAAAAGTATTATACTAGCTGTGCAACTAAAACTCACTTGTGCTAGTTAGCTTCAGCAAAATGCCCCAGGTCAGAGATGTGAAACTATATGCACTCATACAATTCTTGGCAGCCTTATTCTGTTAGGTAAGCCTGATATGACAAATGTGGCCCTCTGCTACTGCTACTAAAGGAAAAAGTGAAGCAGTGTGATACCACTCGTTTTCAAAAATATCTTTATGAGATTGATTCTAGTCTATCACTCTTCCTCACTGATCACTGAGATACCTAAGCTCAATGTAACCAACCATCACACCCTGCTCGATATTCACACGGCCAATCAGTATTCAGTGCTACCTCCATTTCTCTAAGAATGTCCTCATTTCATGTTATTTCCTTCTTTATTTGGCCACACCATATCACCAAGCTACACACGCTAGGGGCATGATTGCCTCATCAGGCAGGAAAAATAAGATGCAAATTGAAGAAAGTACAAGAGATGATTTAAAACAAAAATTATGAACTGTCCATGTTTTACTCTAATCTAATGATAGACACGCAGTAAAAGTCACTGAAAGAAATTCTTTTCCCTTTTCTTTCTCGCTTTGTTCCTCTTCTTTCATAATGTTTCTCAAATTAAAGTGTATTACCTGTGTCCTAAAAATTAAAATACAGGGAGTTGCTACATAAGACAAATTTACTGATAGGTTATCTCAAAAACTGTACAGTGATCCTAGTATTTGTAACATGAAATTTGAAGCAAGTCAAACAACAGTCAGCATTTCTGCTAGGCAAAAAAAAGTCAGCATTTCTTATCAAATTTATATACTAATTGTCAACAATTTCACTAGTGTTAAATATGGTAGGTTTAAAATCAGAATAAACCCGTAGATACGGAGATATGAAACATTCCAGAATTAGCGAAGAGGCAACGGATGTAAAAATATGTGACATACCTGGGAGGGCTGCGTACATTCCTCATAAACTGCAAATGGCTGACTTTTAGGATGTTTAAAAGCTACGTTCCGATTTGCTTGATAGTTAATGTAAGAATATGGGTGAGGTGATTTTGAGAAGCCACCTGCACCCCGTAAATATAGAGTCAACCTACATAAAAATGATATTTGGTAGTTAAAGTGCATTTAAGTCATATATACTTCAGTCATTTGCTTAGAAACTTGTCGATTCATGGAGACCGGTTCATCAGACGACTCCCCATAACTTAGAACTTCAAGTTCCAATATGGCAGCTTTACCTATACAATCAAAAGACATGCCATAATAACAAAAGCGAGTTAATTTAATGGTGACACCAATCAGGTAACATGTATGTTTAGGGGAATGAAAACTTGATAAAATTATTGTGCGTGTAGGTAATAATAATATCGCTACCACTATGACATCAACAAAGTAATTACAAAATACATAGATTCTAAACTTTGAAAAAATTACATTCAATTAGGATTTACAGTGCTATATATATATATCAGATCATTGACAAACCTTTATCATGCAATCCCACAACACTTGTTTTATTTCGTATATGCATCAACAATAAATTTCAAAACTTGTAATAATAGAAGTTTGAATTGAGGATAGTTAAGCAGATTCTTATTTAATTTTTTTATATTTGCGCGAGCACACGCACATGCACGCACTACTATACACTAAAATCTCTCCGGCAGAGGTTAATAATATCCGTATAGAAGAAATTGTGATTTCAAATTGGCACTCTAATCTAACAAAGAAATTGTACATATCAATGAAATTCACAAATTGTTCGTTATAAAGAACTTGAGGTTAAGAACCTTACACAAAGTAGGCAACGACCTTTAAATTTCTATAAACTGTTGTCCATGCAATAACAGGCGCGGATCAAATCTAGCAAAAATAAATACCGACCTGCTCAGTCAGGCAAAATTCCAGCAAAGATAAGACTAAATTAAAAAACAAAAAGGTATACTCACGACATTCTAGGTATTTCAGAAATATTTATCGATCCCAGTGAGTATATAGCAGCAAACGTCGGTAAGACCTACAACCAGGAAGTCGATACAAAATACATAAAACTCGAAAACTTTAATAATATCTATACATAGATTGCTCCAACTTAATCTGTTTATAATTCCAATTACTCGACAAACTTATAGTACCTTAATGAATTTCTGGCCATTTTCGTGGTAAACGTATTTGAGCTCTTTGTCATCTAAAGCATTAGTACCACAAGCTCCAATACCGAGAGCATACAAAGTAACATCTCTAATCAAAAAAATAATTCTAATTAAATAACAAAATGCTCAATTACGATAATAATACATGTAGATATAAAAAATGGATTTACCTCTCATCATAAGTGAACAATCTCTGTAATTGATCACAAACAAATCAAGAATTATATCGAATTGTAAGTGTTTAATTTAGAACTTACCACAAAGAGTATGAGTGCAAAAGATTTTTTTTTAATTATCATATTAAATAACTCTAGTCCTTACCACAAAGAGTGTCCAATTATCAGCTTTGAAAGGCCTGTGAAACCACACTCTACACAAAAATATGTTGATTAAGCTTCAACTCCAAACTTAGAAAAGTTAAATTGAAGTTGTCACTGAACCTCAGTCTGTATTATATTTGTCAGAAATATTCCAGAGTGGAAACAACAATGTGCATAACTAAGAGATCAAAGATTTGTCACTTATAATACTGTTGAAGAACTACTGCACTTACACGTGATTCAAACTAACAGATGATGTTTTCAAACCCTTGGTTCGATGAGGATTTAAATTTACTCGGAGAAACACCAGATCTGAAGTAAATGTTGTTATATATCTGCAGTCATGTTACATATTTGTTAGATTTAGACAAACATAAATTCAAATTAAAGTTAGGTTACCTCTTGGCTTATAACCAAGGTATGCAAAGCTTCGGCCTCAGGTGAGGTATTTAAATTTCTGCAATTGACCGTTTCTATACACACAAGGTATTTATAATTTTAAAAAATTATGCTTCTTGATAACTGGCCCTGTATGATATAACTAGGATCTCTAAATATAGAGAAGGCAGGAAACACGGTCCTTGAATAAATTAAATTTCCTGGATAAATTGGTCTTTTAATTTTGGATCAACTGCTTTTGATCATAACACTCATGTTCTTGACTACATTATAGCTTTATACTCTATAAGATAATTTTAGTTGAGTGTATAAAAAAATGGCAGCATCAGACACAATTAGTAATCATACTTCACAAATGTTAAGTTATTAGTTAAATGATAATAAAACACAAACAAAACAAAAACAAAAATCAAATATAAACATATGTGACCTATTAAAATACTAATTAGTGCTTACTCTGTGTGAAAAACACAGGACATAACAAACTTTGAAATGGATAGCCCCGGACATAGATAGAGCACATATTTAAAATCGATCACGAATCAGCATCAACTTATAGCTAAAGAAGACTTGGATAATTGCGACACAACAATCATTAACAAAATTCACGCAATTACATCACTAACTAATTAGCTTAGGTAACTGAAACAATTGTAATACAAGTTTAAATTACATTACATACAATCAAGAATCTACATATTCAATTGTCAGCAGGTTCAAGATATATAAAAACCCATAAAACACACTATAAAGACAATTAATATAAAATCTACTGATCTAATCCAGGTAAGGTGTTAAAAGATCAGAACTTTTTATATAAAAGCATCAAACCAAGCATAAAAGAACACACAACTACAAAATAATTACTGAGAGAGAGAGATAATACATCGATGATTGTTGCTCAAGGTGGGAAGCCAAAAGTTCTTCTTGAGTTTGAGTAGTAACTTTGAGATACAATGATAACCCGACCACGAGGCAGTATAGAAAAATAGAAGTATATAAATTAAGTTATAGGTTTTAATATTGTATTCTTTTCTGGAATCATGTACCAAGTAGCATTAGGAACAAATAGATCCTTACTCAAGCATGAAGTGCAATTAGGGTTTAGAATTGAAATATCCCCAATTTAAAATTAAATGAAACTAATAATTTGAGTTTTGTAGCTCACTTATATACCAATTCGAGCTTTATATCTTCGAACAAATTGAACAGACTTCCACTCGAATGAATCGGTTTATCGATAGTAGAACTTCGGATAAATTAAATCAAGTTGAACATCTGGGGGAACTTCTGAACCTTCCGTGAACGATTTAAGACTTTCGGTGGAGGGTGAAGGGTGGAGGGTGGAGTGAGGAGGGAGGGAGAGACAGGGAGAGAGGGAGAGGGAGAGAGAGAGGTCGGGGTGGGGGTGAGACGAGAGAGAGTGAAAGTTTAATTATTAACTTAGTTTCTGAAAATGGGGGGAAGAATTGGTAAATGAGGGGGAACCTGAAAAACATTCCGCTAAGGGGGAATAAAATTGAAAGAGCGCGCCCTAATTTTTTTTTGGTAATTTTAGACATCAGTTATTAAATAACCGATGTCTTCAAATAACATAGACATCAGAAAAACACGGGATGATGTTATTGGTTCTTTTAAAATCAGTGGCAACATCAACCGATGTCTAATGTATGATGTCTATTCAACTTTTTCTTGTAGTGTAGATCTATACCATCTGCAACTGGTGGCTTGGAGACAGTAATTGAAGGTACAATTACTTTGCTGATTTGAACTTGAAGTTTCCCCCCTCACTTGGTTCTCTCTCCCCCTTTTTGTTATCATCAAGTTGAGGAGTTAGGCCTTGTGCTTTGGCCAGTTGCATGAGAAGATTTGTCTGAGTCTGTTGATTTTGAAGAAGGGTAGCCACTGAATTCTCAATAACTTGAACTCTATCTTCCAACTTGGCCAGCTTCTTTTCAGAATCTGATTCTCTCCTCAGTCTCAGTAATAGATCCTGCATGGTACCATATGGCATGACTAAATCCAGCTTCTCAGAATTATAGGTCTTCAAGTCAGCTATATCCTTTTTGAGTTCATCCACACTCAGATTCTGTCTTAATTGCTGGATCTTCATGAGATGTAGAGAGTCTAGGTGAGCTTGAAGAATATCCTTGGTACCAGCATCTGAAGTTTTCTGAAGGGCCTTTTGAATAGCCATAACCTGCTTAACCAAAGATACACCAAACTGTCCTGGTGTAGATTCCTTTGTCCATGCCCATTCAGGTAAATTTGGAACAGAACTTGGGCCTTCATCTCCCCCTAAGTTCATGCTTCCATCCAAAAAAACAAAGTCATCATCATTAGAATTTACTTCAAATTCTTCTGATGGCTCACCAGCTTGAGAAGGCATCCTATTGACAGCAGCTTTATCTCTTTGAAGAGATTTTGAAGTGTGTAATAAGTTCAAAGTCTATTCTGCCTCCACATTGCCCTGAGCAGCCAACAGTTGATAGGCTGACACAGGGTGAGTAAAAGTGTCAGCATCCAAGGAAATGTTATCAATTACAGCTTTGTAATGTTGCTGAAATTGTCTTTCCTTTTAAGCATCAGTCACAATCATTGACTCACTAGCAATGGCTGGATCCACCCTTATAGCTTCTGTACCTGCTTTTCTCTCAAAATCTCTCTTTTGTTGCATCAGGGTCTCACCCTGGCTCCCCACCCTCACACCCTCACCTTCACCTACTAAGGTGGGACTCCTCTCACTCACTTTTGCCAATCCTGAATAAATGGATTGCTGATTTTCACTCTTTTCCTCTCCTTTTGCCTGGGAGCAACCCAGCCTCTCACTCAATGCACTCTCCTCTCTCAGTCCTAAGAGTGACTGTACAACCACTAAATCTTCTGCACTTGAAATAATTGAGGTTTGAAGTTGTGCAGAGATACTCGACGGATAAGTGATATCCTTCGAGTGAGTGGTAATGCTATTCGACGGATAACTGCTGTTAGGCTTATCCGTCGGGATATAATCACTATTCGACAGATGAGCAATATCCATCGAGATAGTGGAAATGAATGAGGTGGGAAGAGAAACTATTGTTGACTCTGTGTTGATTGAAGATATTTGGGGCACAGATGTCACAATAGAATCTGAAAGAATTGGCAAGTGAGCCAACAAATCATCTAAAAGATGATGCTCACTTGGACTAGATTTTGGCTTCCCCAACAGAGTTAAAGAAGGGGAATCAGGAATTGAAGTGTTTATCATATCCACTCCCAGAGAGTTTGTTGGTGAGTATGGTGTTTCAGATGCTTCTATTATTAGAGATTTTGGCTGTGACTCCACATTTATTGGAGCCACATCAAACTGAATTTGATAGAGTGCATGGACTGTGTCTTTAGCACCATTTTGCACTGTGTGTGTGCCCTGTACATCCCCAAAGGTCTTAGATTTCTTCTTTCTTGTGTAAGTTTGGGGTGAGCTTGTGTCCCTAACCCTTTTGGCCTGTGCTCTTGGCTGAGAGCTTTGTTCAATAACTGCATCCTTTTGGGATGATGTAGCTAGAAGTGAGCTTTTATCCTTTTTAAGCACTGCAGTTTGTTGGGAAACTGCAGTGTGGCTAGGCTGGGATTCACTCAACTCTCCATCCTTATTCTTGGGGTTTCTTTGATGTTCACCCCTTCCCTCACCTGACTTTCCCTCCTTCATACTCCCCTCTTTTGCTTTTGTGGATTTTACAACTGGTATCTTTTGAGAGATACCAGAGGGGGTTTTCTTTGATTTACATTTGGTGAAACAAAGTTCTTGGAAACAGACCCATACTTCTCATTTAGCTTGATTAGTTTGGATTTGCTAATGGGCTTGTTTACAGCCGACGGATGAGGATTTTCATCTTTCGACGGATAACACTTTTTGTTATCCGACGGATAACACTTTTTGTTATCCGACGGATAGTCCTCATCATCCGTCGAGTCTACATCTGTCAGCAAACCATCTACCAAATTAAGTTGTAGTTTCTCTTTATTCTTTTTCCAGGCTTCATCACAAAAAGACTCAATTCCTTAAACTTTGGTGAGCATGGACATCCTTGGATGTTTTCCATGCTTTAATCACCTCTTGTTCACGCTCGAGCTGCTTCTTTAAAATCTCTTCCTTTTTCAAGGACTCAGTTAATTCCTCCTTGGCAATCTTACACTCAATCCTTAGTTTCTCAAAATCAATAAACCGAGACTCAAACACATTATTCCTCTCATTAAAAAACAAGTTGTTTTCTATAATTTTAGCATTTTCTTTAGTAAGAGACTTAAGTGTAACATACAAATGATATAATTCTATAGACATGTCATTTATGGCATCATTACACTAAGATTTAGATAAATGTGCAAGGTTTGTAGTAATTACCTGATTGCTTGAGGAACTTGTCTCTGTTTCATCAGACTTGGCCATTAGGGCTAGATTGACATAGCTGACATCTTCATCTTCATCCAAACCATCTGCTGCCCAGTCATTCTCTTGTGTAATAAAAGCCCTTTCCTTTTGTTTGAGTAGATCAAAGTATTTTTGCTTATATTCCACAGACTCAAACCTTTTCTTACTGGAATCTGACTTTCTACACTCATTTGCAAAATGCCCTGCCAAGCCACATTTGAAACATTTAAATTTTGACTTATCCACCATGTTTCTATTTGGCTTGGCTGCTCCAAAGTTCTTCTTAAACTTGAGCTTGGCAAATCTCCTAGAAAGAAATGCTAGGTGCTCATCAATGTCCTCCATGTCATCTTGACTCAATGAATCTTCACTTTCTACTGCAATCCCCTTACCCTTGCTTTCACAGACCTTAGAAGTTGACTCAACAGCTTCCATCTTCACTTCCTTCTCCTTTTCCAAATCAGCAACTAGTGCAATGGATCCTCCTTTCTTCTTTCCTCTCTCCATCCTTTCATCCTGCTCTATCTTAAGCTCATAGGTCTTCACGATGCCATACAGTCTCTCCAAAGTAAACTCTTTATAATCTTGTGAGTTTCTTAATGAGACTGTCATTGGTTTCCATTCCTTTGGAAGAGATCTAAAGAATTTCAGATTAGAGTCTTTAGTCTGATAGACTCTTCCATGCAACTTAAGAGCATTTAGTAGTTTCTGGAATCTACTAAAAATGTCAGTGAGTGACTCACTTTCCTCATTGTGAAAATGCTCATATTGCTGAATCAAGAGCTGCATTTTATTTTCTCTAACTTGCTCGGTGCCATCACAGATTATCTGTATAGTATCCCAGACTTCCTTGGAAGTTTTGCAGTTATAATGTTGTCAAACATGTCTGCATCAACTCCATTGAACATAATGTTCATGGCCTTTTTATCCTTCCTGACTTGTTCAATGTCAGGATCAGACCATTCGTGCCTTGGCTTGGGAACTGATGGCTTGTTTCCTGTTGCAGCTCTCATTGGAACATGAGGACCTCTTTCTATGCAGTCCATATAGGCCTCATCTTGAGAAAGCATATGAAGATGCATCTTTACCTTCCAATGATGGTAATTATCTTTATCTAGAAAAGGAATCTTGACTTCAACGTCTTTCTTGTTCATCTTGCTGAATTGTTTTGATCTTTAAACTCTTTGTAGATTAAGAGCTTGCTCTGATACCAATTGTTAGTCCCTTAACAATATAGCAAGAATTACAGAAGGGGGGTTGAATGGAATTCTTGAACCTTTTTCTCGAAATAAAAATGTTCAACTCGAATATAGATATAAGTGTTTTGATTTTGCACAATACGGAATAGAAACTTAATTGAATCAAAACATAAGTAATTAAAAACAAGAGTCTTTAAAAACTTTCTGGTGGATTTAAACAATTCCACCAGAGATATATATGATATATCGAGAGGACTCTGTATGCAAGAATGCTCACAGCTGCTTACAAATCGAACTACTGAGAATACAGGGAAATGCTAAGGATTTTGCTTACAAAGATTTCTCTCTTTTTGTATCTGAGTTCTCTTCTTTTATTTGCTACGTTCTTGGTTTATATATTACCAAGATTACAAAGTCAAAAAGACTAAATAAACATAAAAACTATCAGTCTTAAGCTTTGCTACTTTTCATCCTCTATTACCCAGTTAATGGGCTTCCACAGTAGATTTGTATACATCTCGACGGCTGTGCTCAGTATTCACTGTTCAACTGCTGTTTGAATTCTTTATATGATCATCTGTTGGACTTTATGAATATCCGTTGGATATATGATCATCCGTCGACTTTCAGAACATCCGTTGATGGCTTTGTTGATCATCCGTCGACTGCTATATTAAACATCCGTTGATAGTCATTTAATCATCCGTCGATGGCTTTGTTAATCATCCGTCGGTAGCTATTTTGGCACTTGACTTCATTTCACTTATGCAGAATTACAAGACATCATTTATATACAATTAATCAACCTATTCTGCATATCTAGTTAAAGTCAATATGACTTATAGGCTACTACAGAATCTATACAAAGATGTATACAGAACTGTGCTACAGACTTATTATTACATAAGCTACTCACTCGATGGATAATAAGTTAACATCCGTCGGGACTATAATGAGTTATCCATCGGGACTATAACTCTTATCCGTCGAGTGCTACATTATTTCACTAAGTAAAATCTACTTAGATGTTTTGTTTATGAAATCATTAAGTACACAACATATGCACAACAGTTGATCTAGTGTCGAGAGTATATCTGTTAAGCATCCACACACGCACGTTTCTGGTTTGTGAGTTGGCTTGTGGGATTTATTTGATAAGTGGCATTTTATACCACTTAGAGCATCTTATAACGGCTTGAATTGGTGTCTTGAACTCGATTATTTTGTGTATTTGACGCGTTTTCGAGTGTTTTTGTATTTCAGGGTATAACTTGCTTAAATATGAGGATATCATCAAAATAAGCTTTAGGAAGTGCTTGGAATTAGTCTCGGGGAGTTGTGCGAAGAATTCAGCAAAATCAGAAGCAAAAATTGGATTTTTCCAGAAGGCTTGCAGGCGCCCGCCTGGAAGGAGCAGGCGACTGCCTAGTAGCAGGCGCCCGCCTGGAAGAAGGAGGCGGCCGCCTGGGTGCGGAAAATCAGATTCTGGAATTTATAATTCGAGTATAATTGGGCTTCTGTTGGCACTGGTTCTTCTGGACTCTTATATAAACCTATTTGGGAGACGTTTTCAACAACAAGTAACAATGAGAGAAGATGAAGAAGACCGTTTTAGCACGCAACAACGAAGAAGAGGAAGCATACGTTTATCTTATGATTCTTTTAATTCGTTGTAACAGTGGATGCTAGTTTTCTTTACTCTTTGAACCTTAATACTCTTGTGACGTACTCTGTTTTTATTAAGTATTTTTATTAGTTTATATCGTTGTGTTATTATCATGTTTTCATATGAACCCATGATGACAAAGAGTTCTATTATGGGCTAATCGTGATCATGGGATCATAGCGGATTTACTATGTATTTTTTTAGTTAATTGTTTAATACCTTGGTATGTGATGCTTGTATGATATCTAGCATAGGTTGTGCTTATTCGTCTTATGTGCATCACGAACATGTAAGATAGCCTGTTAATCTCTTGTGAAGCGATAGTGAATCTTAAGATTTAGAACTTTCCATGTTAGCATAGGTTCATGTATTGTATGCATGATTAGTGGGTAACTCTAACCATTTTACTTACCCTGTGTAATCATAATGAATAACTTGCGCTTAAATTGTTATGTTGTCAAATTCTGTAGACATATAGGGTCTCAACATAATTGATGCCTATTCAGCTTCTATCTTACTTGTGGATGCTTGGTAGAATGGTATTCGTACAACGAAAGTTGGCGTTTATTAGTTTCGTGTTGTTTGATTAATATCATCACCATTACATGCTAAGGGTAATAACAATAACTATTGAATGAAGTAGTAATGAAGTTATAATCTCATGTGTGTTTAATATTGTTAATTTAAGTGTTTTATTCTCGTAGTTAATAAGTTAATCAACCTTAATTGTTATTGTCTTGACAACTTGAAGAGTAATCATACATTGGTGAGTAAGTGTTATTTAAATATAATTAATCAGAGTCTCTGTGGGAACGAACTAGAAATCATTCTATATTACTTGCAAACGTGTATACTTGCGTGATTTATTTAGCGCATGCTTTGTGCCTAACAAGTTTTTGGCGCCGCTGCCGGGGACTCGGTGTTAATTTGTTTAGTTTATGTACTTTCCATCAGTGGTCATTTGGATTCATTGATTAAGACTTATTACTTACTGCTTCCGGTTTTGTTTCAGGTACTCTAGCGAGCATTTATGCAAACACGTTCTCGCACCCGCAAGAGAAATCTAGATACGACTGAGGAGACAGATACAACTCTTGACTTTCCGGAGAAGATAGTTTTTGAAGATTCGGATAAAGAGAGTGAAAAGAAAGAACCTGTAACAATGGGTGATCGTATAGTTCAAGCTGATCCAACCCTTATGGACTTTTCTCGGCCTAAAATTGATGACATTCAGTCAAGCATCATGCATCCGGCTATTCAGGCCAATACTTTTGAAATCAAGCCGGGCACTATTCAGATGATGCAGAATTCTGTTTCTTTCTAGGGTGCTGCGACTGAATATCCCAACATGCATATCAGGAATTTTGTCGAGATCTATAGTACTTTCAAATATAATGGTGTTACTGATGAGGCTATCAAGCTGAGGCTTTTCCCATTCTCTCTGAGGGACAAAGCTAAGGACTGGTTACATTCTTTACCAGCTGGGTCCATCACTACTTGGGAAGATCCCGCGCAAAAGTTTCTGGTGAACTTCTATCCAATGGCCAAGAATGCAGCTATAAGGAGTGCTCTTACTCAATTTGCGCAGCAACAAGGAGAATCAATGTGCGAAGCTTGGGAGCGCTACAAGGAGATGTTGAGAAAGTGTCCACATCATGGTATGCCTGATTGGATGGTGATTACTGGTTTCTACAATGGTTTGGGGGCCCTATCTAGGCCCATGCTTGATGCAGCTTCTGGAGGCACTTTGTAGGCCAAAAGTTACACTGAAGCCTATAATCTCATTGAAACTATGGCTGCAAACGAGTATCAAAACCCAACTTAAAGGATGATGCCTGGGAAGGTAGCAGGTATTCTTGAAGTTGATGCATCTATAGCTATTGTAGCGCAGCTCCAAGCACTGTCTATGAAGGTCGATTCTTTAGCCAACTATGGAGTTAATAAAATAGCTATTGTCTGTGAGCTTTGTGCAGGCTCTCATGCTACGAATCAGAGTTCTCTTGTTAATGAATCTGTTCAGTATGTGAATAATTATCAGCGACCGCAGCAGCCTGTGCCCGCTACTTATCATCCTAATAACAGAAATCATCCCAATTTTAGCTGGAGCAATAATCAGAATGTTGTTCAGTAACCATATCAGCAAGCTGCAAGTAAACAGTTTAATCCACCTGGATTCCAGCTACCTCAACAATATGCTCAAAGGCAAATATATCCTCAACAAAGAGGTGCTGCTCCACCTTCTAGTGCTGATTTTGAGGAGTTAAAGCTGTTGTGCAAAAGTCAGGCTATTTCTATCAAGACCTTAGAAAATCAAATTGGACAAATAGCCAATGCCTTGCTCAATCGTCAACCTGGCATACTTCCCAGCGATACTGAAGTGCCATGCAGGAAGGAAGCTAAAAAGCAAGTCAAAGTTGTCACCTTAAGGTCTGGAAAAGTTGCTGATGGTGAAAAAGCAAAAGATGGAGAAGTTGAAGTTGTAGATGAAGAAGAAAAGCAAAAGGAGAAAGAGGGGGAACCAAGGAAGACTACTGTTGAACACACTCTACCTGAGGGTAATACAGGGGAGAAACAACTTTATCCTCCACCACATTTTCCTAAGAGATTGGCAAAACAAAAGCTGGACAAGCAATTTGGTAAGTTTCTGGAGGTGTTCAAGAAACTTCACATCAACATACCTTTCGCTGAGGCTCTGGAGCAAATGCCTAGTTATGCGAAATTCATGAAAGGTATTCTTTCAAGGAAGGTGAAACTGGATGATCTTGATAACATTGCTCTAACGGAAGAGTGCAGTGTCGTGCTGCAGCAAAAGTACCTCCAAAGCTTAAGGATCCAGGTAGCTTCACTATTCCTTGCACCATTGGCAAGTTGTCATTCAACAAGTGCCTTTGTGATTTGGGAGCAAGTATCAATCTGATGCTGTTATCTATCTTCAAAAAGCTGAATTTTCCTTATCCAAAGCCCACCTACATGTCTCTACAATTGGCAGATCGTTCTATTACATACCCACGAGGCATTGTGGAGGACGTGCTAGTAAAGGTGGACAAGCTCATCTTTCCTGCAGACTTTGTCATTCTGGATTTCGAGGAAGATAAGAAGATTCCCATAATCTTGGGAAGACCTTTCTTGGCTACAGGCCGTACCTTGATAGATGTGCAAAAAGATGAACTCACTATGAGGGTGCAAGATCAGGATGTGACATTCAATGTGTTCAATGCAATAAAATTCCCTACGGAAGATGAGGAGTGCTTCAAGATGGATTTGGTCGATTCTACAGTTATTTCAGAACTTGATCATGTGCTAAGGTCTGATGACTTAGAAAAAGCCTTATTGGGGGTATTTGACAGTGATGATGAGGAAGGCAATGAGTAGTTACAATATCTAAATGCTTCTCCTTGGAAATGAAAGCTAGACATGCCATTTAAATCTCTTGGTAATACTGATCTCAAGAATGCTGAGGGAAAGCTCAAACCATCTATTCAGGAAGCACCTACTTTGGAGCTTAAACCACTGCCTGAACACTTGAGGTATGCTTTTTTAGGTGATGCATCTACTTTACCTGTTATTATTGCATCTGACCTTTTGGGTGGTGATGAGGACAAGCTCTTGAGGATTTTAAGAGAATTTAAATCGGCCATTGGATGGACTATAGCAGATATAAAAGGGATTAGCCCTTCGTACTGCATGCATAAAATTCTGCTGGAGGAAGGTAGCAAGCCGACTGTTGAGCAACAACGAAGGCTTAATCCTATTATGAAAGATGTGGTGAAGAAAGAGATTCTAAAGTGGCTAGATGCAGGAGTTATATATCCTATTTTTGACAGTTCTTGGGTGAGCCCCGTGTAATGTGTACCTAAGAAAGGAGGTATTACAATGGTAGCAAATGAGAAGAATGAGCTCATCCCCACTCGAACAGTCACAAGATGGAGGGTATGCATGGACTACAGAAAGTTGAATAAAGCCACTAGGAAGGATCACTTCCTCTTCCATTTATTGATCATATGCTTGATATGTTGGCTGTTCATGAGTATTATTGTCTTCTGGATGGCTATTCGGGCTACAATCAGATTTGCATTGCACCAGAAGATCAAGAGAAGACTACTTTCACTTGTCCATTCTGCACGTTTGCTTTCCGCAGAGTTTCTTTTGGCTTATGTGGTGCACCTGCCACTTTTTAAGAGATGCATGATGGCTATATTCTCTGATATGATTGGAAATAATGTCGAAGTGTTCGTGGATGACTTCTCCATCTTTGGACATTCATATGATGAATGCTTGAATAATCTCCGTTTGGTGCTCAAAAGGTGTGTGGAAACCAATCTGGAGCTCAATTGGGAAAAATGTCACTTCATGGTGCAGCAAGGCATCATTCTTGGGCATAAGGTCTCTAGTAAGGGTCTTGAGGTGGATAAAGCCATGGTGGGAGTCATTGAAAATCTTCCGCCACCTATTTCTGTGAAAGGAATCCGTAGTTTTCTTGGCCATGCGGGTTTTTATTGGCATTTCATCAAGGACTTCTCTAAGATATTTAAGCCGTTGTACAACTTGCTCGTGAAAGATGTGCCCTTCAAATATGATGATGAATGCTTGGCAGCATTCGAGACTCTCAAAAAGAGTTTGATCACTGCACCAGTTATTACGGTACCTGATTGAAGAGAACCTTTTAAGATGATGTGTGATGCAAGTGATTATGCAGTGGGAGCAGTTCTTGGGCAGCGGAAGTCTAATATTTTTCATGTGGTCTACTATGCTAGTAAGATGCTAAATGGAGCCCAATTGAACTACACCACTACTGAGAAGGAGCTCTAGGCGATAGTTTTTGGTTTCGAAAATTTTTGATCTTATCAACTTGGAAAAAAGGTGACAGTATTCACTGATCACGTTGCCATCTGCTATCTGGTCTCAAAGAAGGATTCGAAGCCTAGATTTATTCATTGGGTGCTCTTGCTACAGGAATTTGAGTTAGAGATCAAGGATCGAAAAGGTACTGAAAATCAAGTAGCTGACCATCTCTCTAGATTGGAGAACCCCGATTCTACTTCACATGATAAGACATTAATCAAAGAATCTTTTCCGGATGAGCAGTTATTCGCAATTCAAGAGAAAGAGCCATGGTTCGCAGATATTGTGAACTATCTTGTTAGCAATATAATGCCTCCTAATATGAATGCGGCTCAAAAGAAGAAGTTTTCGCATGAGGTGAAGTGGTACATGTGGGATGAACCATATTTATTTAAACAAGGAGCTGACCAGATCATCAGGAGATGTATTCCATTCTGTGAGACGGAGGGGATATTACGAGACTGTCATTCCACAGTTTATGGTGGACATTATGGTGGTGAAAATACAACAGCTCGTATTCTTCAAGCAGGTTTTAAAAAGGTGGCATGACAGGAAGCTATCTCCTAAGTCATTTGTGCCGGGGCAACAAGTTCTTCTATTTAACTCTCATATCCGACTTTTTCCTGGAAAGTTGAAATCAAGGTGGTCTGAACCATTTATCGTCAAAACTGTGTTTCCACATGGAGCGGTGGAGGTTTTTTAGAACGATCCGGGCCAAGCATTCAAAGTAAATGGTCAGAGATTGAAGCACTATTATGGGGATACGGAAAACCAGGAAGTGGTTAGTGCCATTTTATTGTGAACTTGATTGCATTACTCTACGTCAAGCTAATGACGTAAAAGAAGCGCTTCTTGGGAGGCAACCCAATATATGAGACCATAGAAACCCTTATAATGTAGTACTTTATCCAAAAACCCAAAAAAAATCAGAAAAATATGGCAGAATTTTTTTTTTCCAGAGACCTAACCGGCGCCCGCCTGCTAGGACCAGACGGCCGCGTGCTTGCAGACGCCCGCCTGCTGGTGCCAGGCGACCGCCTGTAGACCTGGATTATGAAAAACAGTTTTTAGCCTATAAAAAAATAGAAAATAACAAAAACAAAAAAAACCACAGCCCACAATCCACATTACCCACGATTTCCTCCTACAAATTAACCACAATCCCCACTCCTAATCAAATTAAAACCCTAAATTACTCTATATATACATACAACCTCATATTACACATCTCATATACTTTCAACTCTCAAACTCTCTCCTACACACCAAACACAAACTCTCAAGCCCTTATTTTCAGTTTTCATGGCACCAAAGAGATCGAGAACTATGGGTAGCAGCAGCACCAATCCGACTGCTACTGATTTATCGAGGAGCACTGGTGCGAGGCCCCGATTGTTGGATAGGGCTACTGAAGAAGAGTATGATAAGCTATTAACTAAGTCGATTATGAAGGAGAGGGGATTCTTTCCATCGGGAAGGGATGGTGAGTTGTTGCCGATGATTGCAGAGAAGGGATGGATTACTTTCTGGGAGTCACCTGAGGCTGTACCGATGAGTGTTGTTTATGAGTTCTATACGAATGCCAAGGCCGATAAGAATGGGTTTCTGTTGTTCGTGGGCTTACTGTTGATTATCAGCCCGAGGCGATTCCCCGGGTTATTGGGCAGCGATAAAGGAAACCACAGGAGGAGAATTGGAATGAAAAGGCCCCTAAGGATTTTGATTCAGACTTGATTATTGCTACTCTCTGTCAGTCGGGTATAGTGTGAAAGTTTAATAGGGGATCCAACGATTATCGTTCTTTCCCTGTTGTCGACAAGATATTCATGGCCTTCTTATCCTTATGGACTTGCTCAATATCAGGCTCAGACCATTCTGCTCCAGGCTTTGGGACAGATGGCTCATTTCCTGCAGCTTCTCTCATAGGAACGTGAGGACCTTTCTCAATGCAATCCACATAAGCTCCATCTTACGAAAGAAGATGTAAGTACATCTTCACTTTCCAATGGTGATAGTTGTTTTTGTCTAATAATGGAATTTTCACTACAACATCCTTTCTGTTCATCTTGCTAGTTGTTGTGATCTTTAAACTCTTTGTACTTCAAGAGCTCGCTCTGATACCAATTGTTATTCCCAAAAAGTCTAACAAAGAATTACAGAAGGGGAGTTGAATATAATTCTGGTTCCTTTTCCGATTTTAAGAACTGTTCTTCGTTGAATATATAACTGTATTGATTTGGGTAAAGTGCGGAATGAAACTATTATGAAAATCACACACAAAGTAATCAAATACAAGTATTTAAAAACTTTTGGGTGGATTTGAACTTATCCACCAGATATATATATTGAATCGAGAACTCTGTGATGTAAACTTTACACACAGCTGCTTACAAGTAGAACTTACAAAGAACAGAGAAATTCTTTACAGATTTAGCTTTTTCTATCTCTCGGGAAAATGCTTTCTAACTTGGATACTTATTCTACTTGCTACACTTGATTTATATATCACCAAGTTACATGATAAAAAGACAAACAGATAAAACAAAAATATTTCTAGTCTAATTTTATGCTGCTTTAGTTCTCTATCCAGCATCTTTGAATATCTTCATAATAGCATGGAAATGGAAATGCTTCTTTGTTCTTTAAGACCTGTCAATAGGCTGCCACATTCCATTTGCATACATTCGACGCATGTGACTGTCTTGTCACTGTCAACTGCTCTTTTGAATTTGATCATCCGTCGGGACTATGTTGATCAGCCGTCGAATCTTCAGATGATCATCTGTCGGGACTGTGTTGATCATCCATCGAATCTTCATATGAGCATTCATTGGGACTTTGTTGATCATCCGTCGAAGCCTTGTAGAAACATCCATCGAAAGGCTTTCTGTCACTTTGACTCTATTTCACTTATACAGAATTACAAGACATCTAATATTTACAATTAACCAACCTATTTGCATATCATTCTAGTAGTCAATATGACTTAATGTATACTTCAACATCTATCTCTCTAAGACATTATTGTGTACAGAAATGCGCTACAATACTTTTTTTACATAAGCTACACTCTCAACGGATGGTTATGTGATCATCCGTCGAGAGTACAAAATTCACTAAGTTAAATCTACTAAGGTGTTTTGGTTAACTTATTATCAAGTTCACGACATATTCCTAACAAATTGAAACAGAGTATAATCATATAATCATTTTTAATTTCACATGAATTTACACTTATTCATAATATACGTATAATAAAATACGCAAATTTCCTGGATATTACAAAAAGTATTTCACATACATGTCAAATTAGTTATTCCTACATAATGAAGAAGATGAAGTCTATTTGCTCAAAAGGACTTTTTACATTTTAGAACAACCGTGAAAACTTTAGTACAAAAAAAATGATAATTATTTGTGAGGGAAGTACTAAAGAAATTTTACATGGTAGATTAATCGAAGACAAGAGTACTTTATGTAATTTTTTCATCTGGGGTTCAGGAATCTTCCCATGGTACTAGAAAATGATTTTGTGATTCAATTTATTGCCGAAGCAGAATATGTGATGGCTATTGCAACTGTAAATCAATTGTTGTGGTTGAAATTGGTTGATGTGCACTTGGAACAACAAAAAGTATTGAAGTGTTTATGAACAATAAAATCTTGCAATACATACTTCCAACAGATATTCTAAAAATCATATCTTTCATATGTAATATGGCAAAACATTTCAGCATCAAGCTTCATATACTAAAATTAGCACGGAAAAATGGAGATATACCTTTGGTTCACTGTAGGTTTGCGAATAATTTGACTATAGATAGTATGAATGATTTGTTCAGCGAACTACTTCTGGTCAACACATGTCGAGGGAGAAATTTGGAGTCTCATCGAGGAAGAGTGTTGATGATTTGCTCCAGAACTTCGTATTTTTTTAAAATTTAATATTTGATCGGTTAGGATGCCTAGGCTACAACAACTATTATACCAAGTAAATCAGTAGTTCATCATATTTAGGAAATAGTAGTTCGTTTCTTATAATCTTGTTTATTTTTTTTTGAATTGTTAAGTTATCCGATTGGTTTTTGGTTTCGTTTCATTACATATATGTAACTAGGATAGTACCCCAATGCCACGTTGTCTTTTCTTTTTTGTTATAAAAAACAAATTCACGCAAAATCAATTTTTTTGTTGTTGAATTTTTTATTAATGTGAATTTTATTTGAGGTATATTGTATTTATACCTCTTTATTCATGTTTAACTTTCAATTATGTACTATCTTGTTTGTGTTTAACTTTCAACTATATCTAACTTTTTCTTAGTAATCTTAGTTTCTGGATTAAAGATGCACGTACAAGAGTTGTAATTGTTGGTGGTTAAAAAAATTAGAGAGAGTGAAACTACTAAAGCAAAAAACATATTATTTCTGACATTGACAATAGTGATTGTAATTAAAGATGTTGAAGAAATAAAAGTTAACATATTTGAATACTATTGGCGATAACTTAATAATTTTCAATCCTTTTAATGTTATACCTAAAATTTAGGATCAGTAGAAGTATACCATATAATGAAATATGACCTTAACATGTAAATTTATTACAAATATTTCTGAATTTACATGAATCCTTATATTGAAAAGACAGAATAGTTCAAACCTAAATTTGTACAAAATATTCATTCAAGCCTAATAGTACGACTAAATTGAAACATCTAAATATAATAAAGTATCATTTTTTTCAAAATCTGATAACTGTGTAACAAGTTTGTCCTTTGTGAGACCAAGTATTCAGTGTTCTTCTTCATAGTTTTTGTTGTGCAAGACATGCCTGTATCATAACAAGACTAAGTCAAACTGACAACCCTAAGAATTAGTTGTTTGATAATCTAAATTTATATTTTATATTGCATTACTTGAGTCTGTAAAAATGTGAAAGATTAGAGTGGAATATTTTTCTGTAAACAATCTCAAGCCTAAGAATAAATTCTGGAAGAAGATCAAGAAGATCAGTCTATAAGAAGGATTCTGGTATTCATTAGCAGCCATCAGTTCAATCAATTCATAAGCTTCATCGTAGCTCTTAGCCCACAAGGCTCCTCCTGATGTTGCATCGAGCATGGGTCTAGAAGTAGCACCCAATCCATTATAGAAACAGTTAATAATCATCCAATTATTCATGCCATGGTATGGGCACTTCCTTAGCATCTCCTTATATCGATCCCAAGCCTCACACAGAGATTCTCCAGTTTGCTGAGCGAACTGAGTAAGAGCATTCCTGATTGCAGCAGTCTTCACCATAGGGAAGAATTTAGTGAGAAATTTTTGAGCAAGATCTTTCCAAGTGTTGATAGACCCTGTTGGCAGAGAATATAACCAACACTTAGCTTTGTCTCTCAGAGAGAATGGGAAGAGTCGCAACTTGATAGCATCTTCAGTCACATCATTGAACTTAAAAGTGTCGCAAATCTCGATGAAATCCCTGATATGCATGTAAGGGTCTTCAGTAGGAGAACCCCCAAACTGAACTGAGTTCTGTATCATCTGAATCGTGCTCGACTTGATCTCAAAAGTGTTAGCCCTGATGGCTGGTCTGATGATGCTTGACTGAATGTCATTGATCATAGGCTGAGAATAGTCGATCAAAGCCTTAGGATTTTCTGCTTGATCTCCCATCACTACTAAAACTGGTTCCTCGACTTTCTCTTCTTCTTCTACCTTATTTTCTTCTTCAAAAACTTCCTTTCGAATCACCATAACTTTTTCCTCGGCTATATCCAGTGTTCTCTTACGAGTACGCGAACACGTATGCATACACCCTCGCTAGAGTACCTGAAATAAGACAAGGAAATAAATAAGTAACAATGTCCGAGTCAATGAACTTTAACGACCACTGATGAAAATACATAAACTAAAAATTAACACTGCAGTCCCGGGCAGCAGCACTAAAAACTTGTTAATCGCTAAACACGCGCTAATAATACACGCAAGTATACGCATTCCAAAGTAGTATAAGATATAAATCAGATTCGTTCCCACAGAGACTGACTTGGTTAACTAATTAATTTATGCACTTAGGCAACAACGTATGGTTATTATTCGATGCTAAGATGATAACAATTTGAGGTTTTTTATAACTAAAAATTAAACTAACAATTATAACTAAGGGAATAAGATTGATTGAATTAATATATATGACAAATATGGGATTCCAACTTTATTAAATACTTCATTCAATAGCCTTTTCATTCTTAACCTTAGCATGTAATGGTGATGACACTAATCAGACAACACGAAATTGATAAACGCCAACTTTTGTTGCACGAATACCATACTATCAGACATCTACAAAAGATATAGAAGCTGAATAGACACCAATTATATTGAGACCCTATATGTCAATAGAATTTGACAACATAACGGTTTAAGCATAAGTTATATATCTTGATTACATAGGGCAAGTAAGATGGTTAAAATTACCTACGAATCATGCATAACAATAACATATGAACCTATGCTAGCATGGCAAGTTCTAAACCCTTAAATTCACTTTCGCTTCATTAAGAATTAACACACTATCTTATAAGTTTGCGATGCTCATAAGACGAATACGCACAACCAATACTAGGTTATCATACAATCACCACACACTAAGGCATCAAAACAAATTAACTAAAGAAATCCATAAATAAATCCGCTAGAACCCCACGATAACGATTAGCCCATAATCAGAATAATCATCAACGTGAGTTTCGATGAAAGCATGGTATAATAAACGTAGTCTTTATAACGAATAATCAAACAAAGTTAACACAAGAGTATAAGTTCAACAAAACAAGAAACGAGCATCCAAGATTATAACTCAAAACAAAGATTCACAAGAATAAACTAGATCGTCTTTGCCTTTGTTGAATTGCGCTATAGGTCTCTTGTCGTCTTCTCCTTGGCTCTGATATGTCTCTGACTTGATATCTTATGAAAAACGACCTAAAGTTGTTTATATAGCAGCCCTTTTCAATATAGAAGTCTTTATCTCAAAAGCCAAGTAGAAACATGATTCTGCTATCCCGACACGGCGCGGCCGCACGCTTGATCAGCGCCTCTGAAGTTTGGGCGCGGCCGCGCGCTTGATCAGTACGGGCGCATTGGGCTTCTGCCAAAACTTTGACTTCTTCTTTTCCTTGTAGTTTTAAGCCAGTCTTCGCGAGCTTTATTCCTTGGACACCATTCTAACACTATATTAGCATCAAATCAATGTTAATTCACCTGATTCTCAGAATAATGTCTGAAATGCAAAAACACTAAAAAACACATTAAAACACCAATAACTTGAGCACAAATACACCAATTCAAAGCTTTACAGAGCGTAACAAAGTGTCATAAATGCCACTCAACAACAACTCCTAAAGCTGAGAAGAAGCCCATGGTGGATCAAACACCCAAAAATCAATGAAGGAAGTAAAAACTGAGAATGCAGTAAAGAAGAAGAAAAATATAAATGGGAAAGTAGGGGTAAATAAAACCAATAACTTTGCATTTGCTGCAGATTCTCCAAGAAAACAATGTCAAAGATGTGGCTCTGTTAATCATCTAACTCACTGTAATAACCCCAAAAATTTTGGACTTTTTGTAACCCTTATGAATAGTGATTTTGCTGATTATGCTGAATAAGAAAACTTTTCATGCCACACTATGTAGGGGTTCTTTTATTGATATTTTGAGATCTTATTAGAACTCTATATGGTATGTAAGTGTATGTAAAGATCGTCAGAATCCAAATTCGAACACTTCGATTTTTCCCGAAAACACACCAGATACAGAAAGAATTGAGTATAAGGTAACATGATGAAAAAGATTTAAATTTAAGGATTTTAAGAGAGGATCATAAAAAGGAATATAAATTATTGAGAAAGGTTTAGGGGAAACCCAAGTAATAAGATCCCGGATATGATCCCTCGAACGATAAACGCGAACGAAAGTTAAGCGAACCATATAACAGATAAGCGGTCATTAGCCAAGTAATTAAGGGTTAATCAAAGAAGTTATGGGATGATGATGTCATCACACCAAAAAGAAGAAGACAAGTGTAACAAGATGACCTAAGCTTGATGACATAAGCATGACAAAGTGGGAAGGATTAGTTGGTTGATTGTGAGCCACACATTTTTCACCATGGTAAAAAAGCAATTAACCAACAAAAGGAAGCAACCAACCAACAAATATCATAACACAAATACAAATTGAAAGTTGACTTTCCATTTTCAAGAAGGAAGCTCTCGGCTTCTTCATCCTTTCAAAGAAAAGAAAATCAAAAACCAAGATCCAAGCATTGTTAAATTGTGAGATAATTATCCAAGGTCCCTTATACTTAGATATAGCTATCCTATGAATCTAAGCTTCCATTTCCTTCACAATCTCTTTCAATAAATAATTGAAGAAGAGAGTGAATAGTGTTTTCAAGAACTTGAAATTTTTGATCTTGTGTTTTTGTTTAGATATAGCTTTTGTAAGGATTTTCAAGGGTTGTTTCAAGCTCCTTAGTTACTTCTACTCACCAAGGAAGGTATAATCTCATAACCTAGCCTTACTTTTGAATTTTTAGAGAATTTTATGTTTGTTATAGTTCATGAGAAGCATGATTCATGTATATTTAGAGTTTGGTTGGATTTGTAATGAGTTTGAGTTGTAAATCTTGGATTATTGGTTAATGAACTTAAGTATAGCTTTTAGTTCATGTTTGGGGGTAGTATAAATTGGAAAATCTTGAGATGTTGGGACTGATGTA
Organism: Apium graveolens; assembly: GCF_009905375.1. NCBI lineage: Eukaryota > Viridiplantae > Streptophyta > Magnoliopsida > Apiales > Apiaceae > Apium > Apium graveolens. Next base: position 240,802,772 of record NC_133654.1, read on the forward strand.
GTAAAGTTTGGATGGATTTTGGTTGTAATATTGATTGTGGGTTGATTTGTGGATTGATTGGAATAGTTTAAAATTTGGTAATCGCGTAAATATAGCCGTCGTAATGCCCGATTTACCTTAGACTGTTTTTGTTCTTAACTTCAGGACCTGTGAACTCACTGTTATATTCTGACCATTGCCATGTTTAGATAGTTCATGTTACGAGCTTCGTTTTGATATGTGGTTCGTTTGAATCCGATGCACGGTTTAGGAGAAACGACCGTTTTAAGTAACGGCGTTTCGCGAACGAACCATTACCCCTCGCCTTACTTTGAAACCTTGGTTAAGGCCCTTAAATGACTAATTGGAGTATGAAACAATTATGTAAAGTGGATTAGGCAGTTTATAGAGTACTCAAGAAAGAATCGCCTTAAAAATTCTTAATGGTTAATTTATTAAAAATGATGGAGCCGAGGGTACTCGAGCGACTTAAGTGAATCGTTAAGCGCAAAAGCGAACGTTAGAGTCTAATTGGTTAAAGTCTAGATCCTTAAGCGACTTTGGTTTAATTCCAACTTATATGTTGTTTATAGGTTACCGGACTCGCCCCAGGCCTTTTACCACCCCCAGTCGCTCAAGCAAGTTTTCTACCCGTTATACTGTTGTTGTGATGTATATATGTATATGCATTATCTTGTGATAAGTGCATGGTTATTATTAGCAAAGTCTTGCGATATATTGGAGCATGTGATATGATATTTATATGCATGCCTGTTTCGAAATCTTGATATCTAATTGTTGATTTAAATGCTTATAAGTTGCATAATACCTATGCTAGAGATAAACAGTAGTTGCATATACCCTTAGTATAGGGGACCCAAATGTGAACATTTTCTAAACCGGTAGTCGATGTTCCCGAGTATAATATATATATATATATTTATATATATATATAGAAATAGTTTTCAAAACTATTAATCGAATAAGGTTTATTCGATAACTTTATTTTATTTAATGAATATTATTTTGAATATTCATTCGAGGACTTATGACTCCGCTTATTTTATTTAATGAATATTATTTTGAATATTCATTCGAGGACTTATGACTCCGCTTATTTTATTAAATAATATTCTTTATTTTATTAAAGAATAATGTTTCGATAATCAAACTTATTTTCGATTATTCAAATAAAGATCATACTCTCGTATAAGTATATCTTTGGTTATTTATTATTCATTTCAAGTATGAGTTTTAAAACTTCTACTTCAATTATTTTTATAAAGATTATCCTTTATGGGAATATTATTTAAATAATAATATTCACATAATTTCTAACATATCGAGACTGATTTATTTTATTAAATCAGCATTACTCCAAATATTCTTAAAAATGTTTTCGAGTCTTCAAAATGATTTTAAAAGTTAGAGCGGATCCCAAAACTCATTTTCAAATTTAAGATCTTCCTTTCGAAGGGATTTAATACTCGCTTAAAAATTGAGGGATCTGGCTCTGTGGTGTATTTTATATTCGCAACGAGGTTGCTGTTTTGATAAATTATTTGATTACTTACCCAACGTTCGGGAAGTAATCCATCTAATTGATTCGGCATAAGCGACAGGCTGGGTTACGGTCTATCAAAGTGTAAGTGGCTGGGTGGCAGTCCATCAACGCGTAAGAGGCCGGGTGGCGGTCCAGCACAAGGTCCTAATGCGGCCAGGGTGATGACCATTGGGAAATTCATCCATATACTAGTAGAAAAGGTTACTTATTGGTATCTTTGCCTGATCAGCAAGATATCGGGTTTATGCCAAAATTCTTTTCTTTCCAAATTCATTGGATATTGCAACTCTATTCATATTTTACATAATAGAGGTTTTCAGGAAATGTATGAGAGATATATATGGATATATATATCGGGACTTAATAAAGTATCTCGTAACTTCATTTTATTCAATAATATTTCAAAGGTCGAATCTATTCAAGTCTTATGTTGTAGTCCCACCTATGTGATGAACTTTGAAAACTTAGTATAATTTGAACAGTGGTAGTTCAAGTAGATTTCTAAAATGGTATAAGTATAGTGAAGTAATTGGTAACTTCATCTTCCTTTAAGCTTATATCCAGTAAGTAATTACCTTACACTTGATAAAGGTTTCCAGTAAGTTATCTATTTAGATACTTGCATTATTGATTACACTATATATTATCTTGCGAGCTGTAATGCTCACTCTTGCTTCATTTCTTCATCACACAACAACAGTTAGGAAAGATGGCCAGACTCAAGCAGACCCAGCGCAAGAGCGTGGGAAGCGTCCCGCGTCTTCCCATTGATATTGTAGCTGCTATAGCTGCAGAGGTAGATCTATTTGTAGATCAGGCATTCTACTTTTGGGAATCAATTATGTATAATTATAACTTGTGGCAGATAATGGTAATTAACTGTAAACTTATCAATTAATCATTTTGGGTTGTAATAACTTTTAAATTGTGGATTCAAGGACTTGTACTTATTTCAATTTCATCTCTGTGACTATAACGTGTTGTGGTGTGTGTTAGTGTGGGGTCACAGCATGAGGTTATTTATTATTAATTAAGTTAAGCGATATTATGGAAAGAAAGACCGTGACGACCCGGATCCCCAACCCGGATCTGGGGGTGTTACACTCACCTTTGCAAAAAGGTTGTTAGTAAGCCATGAGTGGGAGCATGCAAGTACAATGCAAGTATACTGATTGGGTTGTTAAACACACTTAAACTCATTGTGTGCAGGGCAAAGGGAAGAAAGTCATATGGATCATAGAAAGTGGATGCTCAAGACATATGACAGGTGATATGGTCATGCTATCATAATTTGTGGAGAAGGCTGACTAATTAGTAACCTTTGGAGACAACAACAAAGGGTTCACAATGGGATATGGCAAGATTATTTCTGGAAATATTGTCATTGAAGATGTAGCACTGGTAGCTAGTTTTGAAGTGAATCTTCTTAGTGTTAGTCAATTTGCAGACAAAGGATTCAAGGTCTCATTTGACAAAGAAGAATGCACTTTTATCAGCAAAAAGACTGGTGAAGTTGCTCTGAAAGGAGCAAGAAAGGGAAGTTTATTTATTGCAGACTTGGACTCAGCAAATAAGGATGGAATCTGTTGCTTCTACACTAAGGCATCTGTAAAGCAAAGCAAGGTATGGCATACAAAGCTGTCTCACTTGAATTTCAAAGTAATAAACACTCTAGTCAAGAATGAGTTAGTGAGAGATATGCCAAACCTGGAGTTTGCTCAAGATGAAGTCTGTGATGCTTGTCAAAAGAGAAAAATGAAGAGGGTTGGATATATTTGAGATGTCATGTATAATATGTTTCATGTTTAGTGTTCAGATCTTAACTAACAGGAAATATCAGTTCTTACTGGAATCAGGACTTACTGGAAGTCAGGACTTAAGGATATCATGACTTAGATTATCAGAAGATAATATCAGAAGATGGATATCGGAACTTAAGTACTGGAGGACTAACAGTTAAGGAAGGAAGCTAATTTATAGGAAAGAAGATCGAGACTAATACAAGAAGAAGATATGCATGGAAAGAGTTAGAGGACTAGAAGAATTATATAAGATATCTGATTGATATATTTTAGGAGACAGAATTATATTCCATTTCAATTAGAAGTTATCTTGTAACTATGTGTCTATATAAACACATACATAGGTTTACTATATAAGAGTTACGATCATCGAGAAGATCATACAATTATAAACTAGCAGCTCTCGTGATATTTGTTCATCACTGAGAAAGAACAGTTCCATTGTAACAAAGTTTATTATATCGAATAAATCTGTTTTCTGTTACTTGTGCTTTAAATCGATTTGATTGTATTCTACACTGTATTCAACCGCCTTCTACAGTGTTGTGTGACCTAACAAGTGGTATAAGAGCCTATCTATTAACACACATACAGTAAAGATCCAAAACAATCATGTCTGAAGAAGCTAGAAAATCCAACCAAGCCCGCCAAAACTGAAGAAACTCCAAAGGCTCAAACCCATAGTCGATATGAGACTATCAGGGTTCCCATGCTGAGACCTTCTGAGTATCCCATATGGAAAGTCAAGATGACTATGTTTCTGGAAGCTACAGATCCAGAATACCTTGACAGAATTTATGAAGGACCGCATAAGCCAACCAAGCTCTCTGTTATAGTTGCAGATCAGCCAACAAAGACCATACCAAAGGAGAAAAGTGAATACACAGCTGAAGATATCTCATATATTGCCAAGGATGCAAAGGTAAGGCATTTGCTGCATAGTGTCATTGATAATGTCATGTCAAATAGGGTAATTCAATGCAAGACTACAAAAGAGATATGGGATGCTTTGGAGACAAGGTGTCAGGGAACTGATGCAATTAAGAAAAATAGGAGGACTATACTCACTCAAGAGTATGAGCACTTTTACTCAAAAAGTGATGAGTCATTAACTGACTTACATGACAGGTTTGTCAAACTCTTGAATGATATGTCACTGGTGGACAAGGAATATGACATTGAAAATTCAAATCTAAAATTCCTTTTAGCTCTTCCTGAAAGTTGGGATTTGAAAGCTACTATTATAAGAGACAACTATGCTCTTGATGAAACTACTCTTGATGAAATTTATGAAATGCTCAAGACTTATAAACTTGAGATGGATCAAAAAAGCAAGAGACATGGGAGAAAATCAAGGACAGTTGCTCTTAATGCTGAAGAGGAATCCCCCAAAGTGGCTGTCTTAGAGAAAGGAAAAGGAAAGGCTCTCATCATAAAGTCTGATTCAGAATCATCAAGTTCTGATGATGATGATTCAGAAACTGAAAGTCTACCTGAAGTAGAAGCTGATGAAGAGATGATGAAGTTGTGTGCTCTTATGGTGAAGGGTATCACAAAGATAGCCTACAGGAAATTCAGAAGGGGAAAGAAGTTTTCCAGGAAAGGTAGAAGTTCTGATAAGAAGGGCTTCGGAAAATCTGAAGGCAAAGGAGGAAAGTCTGACAGAGGAGATTACTCAAATGTCAAATGCTACAACTGTGGTGAGAAAGGCCACATATCTCCAGACTGTAAGAAAGGAAAGAGTGATAAAGGCAAGGCTCTTGTCACAAAGAAGAAAAGCTGGACACACACTTTAGATTCTGAGGATGAGGAGAACTATGCCTTGATGGGAAATGCTGATATCAGTCCTGATGCTGCTGACTTAAAGGTACCTCAAACAACTTATGCCTTTCATACTTATGATATTACTGAGTTGAGATTATATCTTAAAACCATGTTTATTAGCTATAGAGATCAAACTTTAACATGTGAAAGATTACCTTCTGAAAATCTTGCTTTTAAAAAGAGGAATGATTATTTTGAAAAGGAGTTAGTTATGTTCCATCAAACTCAGAAGGATAGAGATGATGCTTTCTATGTTAGAGATGAAGTGCTAAAAATGAATAAATCTCTAAAAACTGAGTTAGAAAAGGAGAGAGAGATTATCAGGACTTGGACTAACTCTGGCAGAATAACTCAGGATATACTAAGTAGTGGGAACTGGAAAGAGGGCTTAGGTTATGGAGATGAGAAAAGTGAAAAAGGAACTGAACAAGTTAAGCCAATTATTGTTAAACAGACTACTAAGCCAAAGGTAAATCCTGTTAAATTTGTAGCTAAAACTATAAAGTCTGATTCTGAAAAGATGAAAGATATTGAGACAGAAGTGATAGCAGAGTCAACTTCTGACAAATTAGAACAGGATAAACCAACTGAAGTTAACATAGGCTTAATGACAAAGAAGCAACTTAAACATAAGCTGAAAGAGATTACCAGTGTAAACAAGGTAAAGGTAGCTAGGAAAAATAGGAATGGAAAGAAAGGTGTGAATAAAAGCAACAATTATATGCATGTTCCTAATGCTCGTAGAAATAAATGCTATAACTGTGGAAACTCTAACCATCTGGCTTCTTTTTGCAGAAAGAATAAGAATATAAATTCCTTACCTTCTAAGTCAGGAGTTAAGAGTCAGTCTGTTAGGTTTAAGCCACAAAATCCTTATTTTTATTGTGACAGAGGTTATCATGTGGATTTTTTTGAAGAACATTGTGAAGTTATAAGTAATTCTACAGGCAAAGTGGTTTTGAAAGGTTACAGACATGGTAACATTTATGAAGCTAGACTTTCAACAAATACTGATGGTTCTGCAATCTGTCTATTGAGTAGAGCATCAATTGAAGAAAGATGGAATTGGCACAAGAAACTCTCTCATTTAAATTTCAACAATATAAATGAACTTGTAAAGAAAGATCTTGTGAGAGGACTGCCAAAAACAGTATTTGCTCCTGATGGCCTTTGTGATTCATGTCAGAAAGCAAAACAAAGAAAATCCTCTTTCAAGAGCAAAACTGAGTCATCAATTCTTGAGCCTTATTACCTACTGCATGTTGATCTATTTGGTCTAGTCAATGTCATGTCTATTGCAAATAAGAAATATGCTATGGTTATAGTGGATGAATACACAAGATACACTTGGGTGTATTTCTTGCACAAGAAGACTGAAACAGCATCTACTCTAACTGATCATGTCAAACAGCTGGATAAATTGATTAAAGATTCTGTTAAAATAATAAGGAGTGATAATGGCACTGAGTTCAAGAATTCAATCATGGAAGAGTTCTGCAAAGATCATGGAATTAAACAGGAATTTTCTGTACCTGGAACTCCACAGCAAAATGGAGTTATAGAAAGAAAGAACATGACTCTCATTGAAGCTGCACGAACAATGCTTGATGAAGCAAAGCTCCCAACCTATTTTTGGGCTGAAGCTGAGCAGACTGCTTGTTTTACACAAAATGCTATACTTATAAACAAGCATGGAAAAATACCATATGAGATGGTGAAGAAAAAGAAGCCAAATCTGAAATACTTTCATGTATTTGGTTGCAAGTGTTTTGTTCTTAAGACTCATCCTTAACAGCTGTCAAAATTTGATCTAAAAGCTGATGAAGGAATTTTTATTGGATATCCACTTTCCAGAAAAGCCTTCAGAGTCTACAATTTAAGAACAAGAGTTGTCATGGAATCTATCATCTCTTTTGATGATAAGAAGATTACTGGACTTGAAGATTTCGATGATCATGATCAGCTGAGATTTGAGAATGAAGATTTAAATTCTGGTTCTGGAAATTCTGATGACTTAAATCCTGATCCTGTAAGTTCTGATGGATTAAGTTCTGATGTCGTTGAAACTGTGGTAACAACTCTAAAGGAAAATGCACCTGTCCAGGGGGAGCAAGCTGAAGAACCTACAATATCTCAAGACTCTCAAGAAGAATTAGAACCTGTCACTGGCTCTTCAAGTTCTGATTCATCTAGTTCTGATGAGCCAAATTCTGATAATTCTGGAAGCTCTGATTCTTCAACTCCTGAAAAATCAAATTTAAATTCTGAAGTCTCAGAGAGCATAGCTACAGGGGGAGCATCAGAAAATGCTGATGGAGACAACATGGATCATGGGAGAGGATCCAGTTCTAGAGATTCAACTTCCATCTGCAAGGAAGTGAACTAAAGCACATACACCTGATTTAATCATTGGAGATCCTGAAGCAGGTGTCAGAACTAGAAATGCAACTTCAAATGAATGTCTCTATCATTCTTTTCTATCTCAGACTGAACCAAAGAAAGTGGAAGAAGCTCTTCAAGATGCTGATTGGGTGTAAGCAATGCATGAAGAGTTAAATGAATTTGAAAGAAATAAAGCCTGGACCCTAGTGCCAAGACCAAAAAATAGACCAGTTGTTGGTACAAAATGGGTGTTCAGAAACAAAATTGACAGGGATGGCATAATTACAAGGAATAAAGCAAGACTGGTTGCAAAAGGCTACTCTCAACAGGAGGGTATTGATTATGATGAAACATTTGCACTAGTTGCTAGATTAGAAGCCATAAGGATCTTTTTGGCTTATGTTGCTCACAAGAAGTTTAAAGTCTTTCAAATGGATGTGAAAAGTGTTTTTATCAATGGAGAATTGGAAGAAGAGGTATATATTGAACAACCTCCAGGCTTTGTAGATCCTAAATTTCCCAATCATGTCTACAGGCTTGACAAAGCACTTTATGACCTTAAGCAAGCTCCAAGAGTATGGTATGAGACTTTAGCTCAATTCCTTCTGGAAAGTGGTTTTTACAGAGGCACAATTGACAAGACTTTATTCTACCTCAACCATGGAAAGGACTTACTTTTGGTACAGATATATGTTGATGATATCATATTTGGTTCTACTAATTCCAAACAGTGTGAGAAGTTTGTACAGCTAATGCAGTCAAGATATCAAATGAGTATGATGGGAGAACTCAGCTATTTTCTAGGCCTTCAAGTCAAGCAAACTGAAGAAGGCACTTTTATCTGTCAATCCAAGTATACAAGAAATTTACTGAAGAAATTTGAAATGCAAGATTGTTCAACTACATCCACTCCCATGGCCACTGAAACCAAGTTAGATAAGGATACTGGTAAATCAGTAGATATTACTAACTACAGAGGTATGATTGGCTCCTTACTCTATCTAACTGCAAGTAGACCTGATATCATGTATGCTACCTGTCTTTGTGCAAGATTTCAGGCTGATCCAAGAGAACCTCACTTATTAGCTGTGAAAAGAATTTTCAAGTACCTTAAGGGTACAGCTGATCTAAGATTGTGGTATCCTAGGGAATCAGATTTTAAGCTAATTGGTTACTCAGATGCAGATTTTGCAGGATGCAAAATAGACAGGAAAAGCACTAGTGGAAGCTGCCAATTTCTTGGAGGCAGATTGGTTTCTTGGTTTAGAAAGAAACAAAAGTCAATTTTCACATCAACTGCAGAAGCAGAATATATTGTTGCAAGAAGCTGTTGTGCACAGATTCTTTGGATGAAGAATCAGTTACTGGATTATGGGTTAGAATTTTCTAAAATCCCTATTTACTGTGATAATCAAAGTGCTATTGCTATTACAGGTAATCCAGTTCAACACTTAATGACAAAACACATCAGTATTAGGTACCATTTCATAAAGGAACATGTGGATGAAGGTACAGTGGAATTGCATTTTATTCCCACAGATCAACAGTTAGCAGATATCTTCACAAAACCACTATGTGAAGCTACTTTTATAAGATTGGTAAATGAACTTGGAATGGTTTTAGGTTCTTTCTCTAAATCTGCTTAGTTTTTGTTTTCATGCATCAGACTTTATGATCAGTGTTTACAGATTGTATTATCTACATGTAATCTGTGCTTAATTTGAAAATTCATTAAATGCTGATTGTTATCTGATGTGGATTTATATACTCTGATAAGTCTTTTGAATGTTCTGTGACTATTCAATCCAATGAGGTTAACTGTGCTAGATGTTGACCTAGTATTCTTTAACATACTAGAAATCTCATGTTTGAATTAGTTGTTTATGTGGAAACTCATTAACACTAGCAGATTTTGATATTGAGCTTAGTCAAGTTTACTTTGTGTATCTTATTACTAAGTCACAAACTAGATTCTTGTTTCTTATCTGTCAAATTCTGATGTCAGTAAATCTTAAGAATGAACTAAGTGTTGATAAGCCTCACTTATCAAAAGAAAAGAAAAGAAACGAATAAAAGTCAGGTACACCTTTGAGATCTAGAGTAAAAATGTGGAAGGGAAGACCCAAGTGCATTGCTGGTATTAAGTAATATGTATTAGAAAAGAAAAAAAAATTCTTGCTGACTTTTCACACTTTATGATTACTGGAAAAATACTCTGATAACATCATAAATTCTGATAAGCAGTCGTTACTCACTTACACTGAGAAGCCACTGTAAAAAGGAATTTCAAAAGATGCATAAAATGAGTACAAACAGTTGAAGTGGACTCTTGTATAAATTTGTTCTATAGTAGACATCATGACTGATGACAGATTTTAAGCATTTTTCTGAGTTATGTCTTATTTTTAAGATGTACTGAAGTTGATCAGACATTAATCTTTATCTGATATTTTGCTGAATGCACACACTTTCATTCCATATGAATGATGAAAATTACTGTGGTGATTAAGTTGTTTTTGACAAACAGTTAAGTGTCATTTGCATACATTCTGAGGAAAAGTTCTGATGGACGTTCTGATGATTAAACTCTGAAGAAAACAAGTCAGTATTTGTATGAAGAATCACTATAACGACTCGTGTATTTTATTTACTTATTTATTTATTTATTTTATTTCTAATATTTGGAAGTGTAATAAAGGTTTAGGTAAAAAAAATAAAATATGTGTATTGGTTTTGGCAGCAGTTATGGATTGTTATTTAATTATTTATGATTGTTGTTATGTGAGATTGAATTGTGTGATTTACTAATGAGTTATACGATTTTATTTGACTTGTGATAGTGATTTTATGGTAGTTTTAATTCCATAAATATTTAGATTATCTTTAAAATTGGTTTTCTAATTTTATAATTTCAATAATTATTTTTAGGACTTTATAAAATTGAGAAATCAACATTTTATTAATTATTTATTTTTAAACGATTTTCTGAGTGTGTTTGGTTGTAAAATCCATATTTAATTATGGAAATCTTCAAAAATTATGAAACTCATATTTTATGAAGGTTATAATATTCAGAGAATTTTAAAATTATTTTAGAAATTTTCGAGAATCGTTTCACGTGCGCGTCGTTTCGTTATATATTAAAAAGCGGGTACAAAGAGCACCCTAAAAAGTGTTTTAAAAATTTTAAAAATTACGTCTTTGTAAACTTTGGGTTATTTAGGAAATTTTGATATTATTTTCATAATTTTTGGGTATTAAATTTCGTGCACCTCAGTCCGTTAATTTTAACTTTCAGGACAAATTCAGCTTTTAAATTCTTGTATCTATCCTAAAATTGCAGCGTGGCAGTTTCTTATTAATCAGGGACGCGTGTCCCTTCCCTTGTGCAACACCTGTTGGCAGTTAATAATAATAAAAAAAAAATATAACCCAAATTTCCCCCACCCCCTTCTCTCTCGGTCTACTCCTCTGTTCTCTCTCATTTATTCGGTTCTCTCTGTTCCTTCTTCCTTTCGTTTCTCTCGAGCCGTGTTGCTTCCTGTGTCCTGGTAATTATTTGCCGCCTGCTTCTTCTGTTTTGGCTGTTGTTCCTTCTGTGGTGTCGCCGTCGGTTTCCGGCATGGTGGCGGTGGTGCAAGTTATGTTGATTATATCTGTACATATATATATATATATATATATGTCTGGGTGTATGTGTGTAATCTCTGTGTGTGTGTGTGCGATGTGTGTGCAAGTGTGTGTGTGTGTGCGTGTCTGCGCGGTGGCGCGTGTGTGCTGGTGCGGCTGTGCACAGTGTTGTGCGGCTGTGTTCTTGTTGTTGGGTTGGTTCTGTTGGGCCTTGCAATTGGGCTCGGTTGTTTGGGCCTCTTCTTGTTGGGCCGAGATTATGCAGTTGGTTGAATATTATAAATTTAATTATTATTTCTTTTTCTGCAGGAAACAAATTTGATTATTATTCGTGAAATAAAATGTTTATTGCGAGAAAACAATAATATTAATCGGTATAATTTATTTGGGAACCCGTAGTATCTCGGGCGCCAATAAATTATGCCGTCATTGATGATGAACTTCAGTGAGTCAACGGTGGACGGTGATGACGATGTTCTGAGTCCTAAATTTTATAAATAAATAAAATGATTATGTAAAATATTTTCGGACCTAAATGATTAATTTCGATTGGTGTTGGGATGAACGTTGTATAAAATGATGAAGTAATATTGTGGATTTTTGTGATTGATGACGTCGATTGTAATCGACGGGTAGTCTTATAAATAAATAAGATGCTGCCAAAAATTTCCTAAAAATAATTTCATAAATGTACGTATTTATATTATACGTGTTACCCTAACAATATTCTGGCTACGTGACTATGTGACTATGCGTATAATAATACGAGTCGGGTTATCGGATTGAGTTGTTAGAATTTGAGGATATCAAGCATGTCGGTATACTAAGTAGGGTATTCTGTATTTGTAGATCCCAGTCGAGTTTTCCCAGGATCGAAGTCAGCGTGAAAGCTACTTAAGGTTTTATAAAGCGTTGTAAGGCAAGTACCCCTGACCATTCTTTTATGGTTCAGTGCATATGAATAGCTAAATGTTTTATTCCCGTAATGGAACAGAAATGTTTAAGTTACGCATCCCTTGTAGTTATAAAACACTGTTTTCAAATTGTTTTGGGGAAAAGTAACTTCGAAAGGTACATATCTCGAATGAAATGATTTGCGAAAGGGATTTTATATGTGTGCTGGTTAAATAATTGATTTTGAAAATGAGATAGGTACAAGTGTTTTGAAAACTGGATAAAACGGTCAGATATGGGATACATTGGGGCCAGAGTAGGCCTATTGAGGTGGCGTAAGAGGCTAATTCGGTTGCGCACACTATAAACCCGATTAGTCCAGCAGGTCAGAGACCTAGCTAGTCTCTGAGTTCCGGAACAGGTAAATGGGATGGCAGTTAGAGCCGTTTGGTATTGATAGCCCGATCAATTGTCTTAACATATCCGCTACGTATCTGATTGGGATTTATGATTTACGTAAGAGCATAAGTAGTTGATACAGCGGTTTTACAAAAGCGATTAGCATGCTAAAATTGGACTCTGGTATTTACACAGCACACTACTATGTTGTTTTAACAAAGCATGCTAGTTAGTGATATCCAGTTATCTCTGATTTTCATTATGAAATGTTGATACCATGATTACAGCTCTGTTCCCATTATTGTTACATTACTGTTTTACTCTGTTATTCATATCTTGGTACTGCTGAGCGATTATGCTCACTCTTGCAAACTGTTATGTATATCTCGCAGATGCCTAGAAGACTAATCAGACCGACCCATATTCTCGCCCCTACTGGACCCGACTCCTCTGAGGTAGTTTGTATCAGGCCATGAGGTCTGAGGAGTTGCTGAATAAAGTTAGTGTGTGTTAGATGTTGAATAAAGAGTTTGTAATAGTGAGGACCTGACTTGAACCTGGATCGGATCTTGGTTTGGGGTCAAGTTAGTATATTTTAATAATAATTCTGTTGTTTATATTTCTGGTAATTGTGTTTAGTGACGTCAACTCCTGACCCCGGGGTTGAGGCCGTCACAGTTGGTATCAGAGCTACAGGTTCAAGTCCCTGATTCAGGTTAGGGATTGTGTCGAGTAGGTGATAATGTGAGTCTTTAGGTGTGAGTCAGCAACTCATAGGGAGGAGCAAACCTTTAGAGTCAGTCGAGGGTTCTGACGGTATTACCCTGGCATCTATTAAATGTTTGATAGAATTACCTTGACCTGGTTCTGTCTTTCCTGTATATTTATTATGTTGACAGTGGCCTATTGCGATTTCGAGTTCTCCATCTCGGGAGAATCCCTCTGATTCGGATAGCTCAGATTCCGAGAGACCCCCTGATGCTGTTACCGAGGAGACCCCTATGCCTCCTCCATCAGTCCCTTCCTTTGTGCCTCGAGTCATCCCTGGATCTGGTCCTCGTCCCCGTTGGGTACGTAGGTCTGTATCTGTTGTCAGGGATTTCCCTCCCGGCTGCGGTCCCAGTTCTTCCATGATGAGACCTCCAGTACCTCCTGTGGCCCCTAGTGGTACTTCTTCACCAATCCCTTACCATGTTCATAGGGCGGTGAATACTTTTTTTATCAGAGATCAGAGTCCGAAGTTTGCTGCTCAGTTTGATCAGGTACCTGTTGTACCTTTCCAGGGCATCCCTGCCCATTCCCCTGAGGTGCGAGCTCGTGTGAGAGCATTGAACCAAATGGCTGTAGAGAGGGCTAGATCTGTTGACTGTTTCATTAGTTTAGAGTTCAGAGCTGTGCAGTATCAGGACCTAGTGAACTGGCTAGTGTTTGAGCTAGGTTCCATTGGTGGTAGTGGTAGTGGCTAGACAGAGTTGTAGCAGAGGGATGCAGAGCTCAGAGTTGACCTCTAGGAGTTCTGTAGTTGTCTATCTTGTATATGTACATTATGTTGTGATATTGGTAGTAGGCGAGGCTGCTATGACAGCTAATTTTGGTGTGTATTCGGATGGTTCTTTTCAGTTGGATTTTCAGTTGTACTAGTTAGATTCTGTTGGTTACTATATTTCAGCTGCTTTATCTTATTGTTCAGTTTTTACATATTGTGCGCTGCTATTATTGTTGTTATTATTATTGTTGTTTCTGTTTCTGGCATTTTTAGATTATAATCATTCACTCAAGACGGATCCAATAAACTGGGGATGAGAATATTGTCTTTGTGGCTGAAAGGAATATGTCCTAAGTCCAATCATGTATGAGGATTTAGGAATAACTTTTATGTAATCTGTTTTGATTTCATTGTTATTAATAAAAGACTTGTTTTGTTTTTATTACGGGCTTTATCTATTTAAATGTTTAAATAAGATATACCAGAGTTTAGAGTAAAGCTTTTTATGGATTATGATGAGATCATAATAGTGAGACCTAAAAAGATGATAACTCTAAACTTAAATAGTTCCTGGTCGTAGGATTACTAACTGGTAATTAATAATCCGCAGAGATCGGTACATACTATGCTTGCTTCATTATGAAGGATGTCTGTTCTCATAGACATTTGTGTGGTGACACTATAGCTAGTATGTAGGTGCTTATTATAGAATAAGTTCACTGAACATGACTCGCATAGCTGGACAACTGATGGAGTTCACTCACGTGTCAGCAGTTGTTCACATAGTGATAGTTGTACAAGTATCCTTAGACTTGAGGTCATCATAGTCATCTTGTGTACACTGAACTATGCTTTGGTTTAGTTCTTAGTCTCCAGGGACAATTATTAGGGCTCTACTGGGTATAGGAATTTGTACACGAAGATAGTGTATGATCAATAAAGGATCTACCCCTTCCAGTGAAGGAAGCGAATGTTCAAGGCTGATCCACTTATGCTAGTTCAGGAATCTCTAGCCAGAGTGAATGAAATTAGAAAGGAGTTTCTAATTTGCATAGAACTAAGCATAGTAAATGGTAAGCAAGTGATTAAATTAGATAGGCTTGACACAAGATCCATGCCTTGTATTTAATCGGGACATTGTAGGGTAGAAGAAGTTTATTGTACGGTAACTATTCACTGACAAGTTCTTGGTATTCTAAGCAGTGAATTCATATTATCCGGATAGTCGCGATATGTTGAGAAGCATCACTCACGATGTAGAATAAATGTGATTAATTAATTAATCATATTTAATAAATTAGAGAATTTATATAAATAATGATAAAATAGTTTTATTATTATTTATTTCTACTACCGGCTTAATATTGAACCTACAGGGTCACACCATAAAAATAGAATGATTTATTGGTGGAGGAATTAATTAATAATGGCTAATAATTATTTATTTATGAAATAAATAATTAATTGGCAAATTTAATAATTGATTAAATGAGATTTAATTGATTATAAATTAATTAAGAAAAGTTCTTAATATTATTAATTAAGGATTTAATTTTTGGAAATTAAATCAAGAGAGAGAATTATTTCTAAAGTGTTTAGAAAAAGGATTAATAATTAAAAGGTGTTTTAATTATTAATGAGAATAATAAATGGGATAATAATAATATTATTTATGGGAAAATTTCAGTTGAAAATTTTGCCTATAAATACACTATTATAGACCCTAATTTTATTCTAACCCACATCAAACCCGAAAACCCAAAAAGTTTGGAAAACCCAATTCTCTCCACCTCCTTCTTCCTCCTTAACATCGTTTTCTTGGTGGATACCGGTGGAGTGCTTCACACTTGAGGAGCAACTGCTAAGGATCTCTGATCGTTGTCTCCGAATTATTTTAAAAGGTTAGATTCGATCCCTCGAATTTTTATTCACGATTTATATACTTTTATTTGGAGTTTGTATGTGTAAAAGTGTTTTGCCATGCCCCCGCTGCGTTTAAAATCCAACAATGGTATCAGAGCATAGGTTGTATGCATATAGATCTGTGGTAAAAATTGCAGAATTTTATGTGCTTGTATGAATTAATTATGATTTTTACAAGTTATATTATGGATTAATTTTTCCTGATGAGAAATCGTTTCTCAGAATAATTTTGATTGTTGATCTGGGTTCTACAAGTGTTGTAGATCGTCTGGGTATTTTTTTCATAATTTTATGATGTATAGATTTTTTATTATGAATTTTTGAAGTTGTATCAATTAAATTCGTAATTAAATAATTATATATATATATATATATATGAATTGTTTGTATGTATATATTATGTATCTGCACTGCTGTATGCTGTCTGCTGTTGCTGTACTACTGCTGCTGCATAGAACAGGAATAGTCTGACAAGCACGCTGATCGAGAAGGAAAAAGAAGTCGGCTGCTGAAAATTAAAATAAAAATAAAAATATAGGGGTGTAACGCATTCTGGGAATGCGTTATGCGTTACACCCCTGTGGCGCATTCGCGGAATGCGTTACATCCTTTAATGGCTGAAAAGGGGTGTAACGCATCACCAGAATGCGTTACAGGGCTTGTAACGCGTTCCTGTAATGCGTTACAGCCCGTCTGTTGATTTTAAAATTGATTTTCTGGGAGTTTCGTAACTCCGTTTTGGGCGTGCAATATACCGTTGGATTCGTTTTTCCGAGACGGATCTAATGGAGTGATCAATTTTAGTTTATATAAAAGTTTTGAACTGTTTATATTTCCATGAAGTGTTTCAAAGCTGTTTTTGATCGTTTGAATTGATTTTAAATGCTTCATGTGATACATAGAGATGTATATTGCTTAGAACAATGTGCTAGATGATGTAACATGCCTACCTTGATGTTTATTCATGTTGATATATGTGATATATGCTTAGTTTATCATGCGATGATAGATTTAGGTGAACTTAAATGAACATAAGGCGTTTGTTAGACAACCTAGTATAATGAAATTGTTTCATAACCTTAAGAACAATATTATGAATACAATCATGAGATTCTTGTGTTTGTGAAACACGTAATTGAATATGAATTTTCAATATGAGAGAAAGGATGATTCTGTCAACAACAGATTTCTATCTGTAAGAAAGGGTTATTAAGTGACGCCTCTTGACAATGCTCCGCCCGATCTGGGAATCATCTGATTATTGATTATTGATTTGAAATATTTAATTTAAAAGGAATAATCTCTTTATAATATGATTATGATTGTAACGTAATATAATCCCTCTAAAATTAAATAATATCAAGTAGTAATTGGCCAATGAAACAACGGGCTTGTGTCGGTCATAGCCTTCCAACATGATAGCAAAGTAGTTCTTATTTTTGAATCATTGTCGGTTCGTGCTACAGCCGAGGACTTTGATTTTGAAATAAGAAATACTTGTTTGTTACATAGAGATGTGTACATTGATTAAGAATCTAAAGGTCGGTACGTGCTACAGCCGTGGGCCTTTGGGGACTGATTCAACTGTACGGAATGTTGGGTTAGACTTAACTTAGAATATTTAGTTTATCGTGCTACAGCCGAGACTCAATTATTCAAGAGGCTAAAGTTT
Organism: Apium graveolens; assembly: GCF_009905375.1. Classification (NCBI taxonomy): domain Eukaryota; kingdom Viridiplantae; phylum Streptophyta; class Magnoliopsida; order Apiales; family Apiaceae; genus Apium; species Apium graveolens. The sequence continues at coordinate 240,820,327 of NC_133654.1, forward strand.
GATTAGGGAATAACATGAGATGTAATTGACAAGAGTTGTCTGCCTATTGAACATTACATGGCGGTTCGTACTACAGCCGGGGTCGTGTAATGGAATGTAGGATCCCTATTCCCACTAGCATTATGAATGCTTAATTTTTCACGTAGGGGGTTGAATAAATTAGATAAACTAGTGGGAGCCACTTATGAATAAAGACCCGATTCATATAGTGTTTTGAAATGAAATCGAATATTTTCTAAGTGTTGTTATGTGTTTATCATTTACAGATTTACAATATACATTATGTCTTCTGTAATAACCCCAATTTTTGAGAAATTTTGAAACCCTTATGAATAGTGTTTTTGCTGAACGAGAAAACTTTTCATGCCACGCTATGTAGGGGTTCTGTTATTGATCTTATGGGATATTATTAGTACTCTATGTGGTATATAAGTGTATGTAAAGATCGTCAGAATCCAATTCCGAACACTTTGATTTTTCCCGGAAATCCACAAGATACGGAGAGAATTGAGTATAAGGTAACAGGATAAAAAGGATTTAAATTAAAGGATTATAGGAGAGGATCATAGAAGGAATACAATATATTGAGAAAGGTTAAGGGAACCTAAGTAATAAGATCCCGGGTATGATCCCTCAAACGATAAACAAGAACGAAAGATAAGCGAACCGTAAAACAAATAAGTGACCAAGAGACAAGCTTGTACAAGAAGCCAGGGACTGTGACATCATCAAACCACAAGGTGTGGACAAGTGGGAGCATTATGACATGTGCAAGGTGACATAAGCATGACATGGGAAGGAGGTGTGGTGGCTTTGTAACCACACAAATTCAAGGGCAAGAAGGTAATTGACTAAAACAAGCACAAAAACCAAGCAACCAAGCCAAGAAAAATCATTTTCATCAAAAATCAAAAAGCAACCAAGGCTTTGTTCTTGAAGCTCTCGGCTTTTTACTATTCATTAGGCAAGAATTTTCAAAAATTCAAGATCCAAGCTTCCTAAATTGGTGAGTAAATTCCCTAATCATCTTCATGCTTAGTTAGGGCTATACCATGAGTTTAAGCCATCAATTCCTTCTCAATCTTCTCCATTTAATCAAAGAAGAAGACTATGAATAGTGTTTTCAAGTTTTTTTACTTGAAGTTTTCTTGTTTTTCTTGAAGATCCAAGCTTTCCTAAGACTTCTCAAAGCTTCTTAAGGCTTCCTAGCTCATCCCACCACTTCAAGGAAGGTATACCATCTCCAAACCCTAGATCCCTATGTATTATAAGATGATTTTAATTGGTAGGATGATATTGTAGCTTGTTGTTATGATTTAGAGTTTGTGATTTGGAATGGTAGTGAAATGGAATGGTAAATGTTGTGGTTTTGATTAAAAGAACTTAAGTATGGTTAAACTAAGCTTAGGCATAAGTATAAATGATTAAATTGAATTGGTTGGGGTTGTTATGATGTGATGAGGATGGATGTTGGTTGTATGTTGGATTTGAGGTTGGTTTGTGGTTGGTTTTGAATGGTTAAAAATTGGGAAATCGCGTAAACATAGCCGTCGTAACGTCCGATTTTCTTTGGACTGTTTTTGTGCATAGCATTAGGACCCGAGAACCCCCTGCTAGATTATGACCACTGCCATGTTTAGATAGCTCATGTTACGAGCTTCGTTTTGATATGTAGTTCGTTCGATTCCGATGCACGGTTTAGGAGAAACGACCGTTTCAAGTAACGGCGTTTCGCGAACGAAACTTTTTCCCTCGCCTTACTTTGAAACATAGGTTAAAGACCAAAAAGGGTTAATTAATGTATGAAACATTTATGGTAAGTGTGTTAGGCAGTTGGTAAGACACTCGCGAAGGAATCGCTTTAAAACTCGTAAAGGTTAAATTATTAAAAATGGTGGAGCCGAGGGTACCCGAGTGACTTAAGCAAATCAGTGAGCGCAAAACAAGCGTTAGAGTCTAAGTTAGTTAAAGTATAGATTTACAAGTGATTTTGGTTTAATTTAAACTTACTTGTTGTTTATAGGTTACCAGACTCGTCCCGAGCCTTTTATCACCCCAAGTCGCTCAGGCAAGTTTTCTACCCGTTATACTGTTGTTGTGATGTAAATATATGTATATGCATTATCTTGTGATAAGTGCATGATTGTTATTAGCAAATTTTGCGATATATTGGAGCATGCTGATATGGTATATATGCATGTCTGTTTCGTAATCTGGTTATCTATCTGTTGATTTCAATGCTTATAGTTGTATAATACCTATGCTAGAGATAAGCGGTATTTGAGTTTACCCTTAGTATAGGGACCCAAAAGGTGAAAATATTTTCTAAAAAAACCGGGAGTCGAGGATCCCGAGTAGATTTTATATATATATATATTTATATATATGTTTATAGTTTTCAAAACTATTAATCGAATAAGGTTTATTCGATAACTTGATTTTATTAATGAATATTATCTTGAATATTCATTCGAGGACTTATGACTCCTTTATATTATTTATTGAATATTACTTGGATAATCATTTAAGGATGTATGACTCCTTTATTTTATTTAATGAATATTATTTATAATATTCATTCGAGGGCTTATGACTCAGCTTTATTTATTTATTTGAATATTATTTGAATATTCATTCGAGGGCTTATGACTCTTTTATATATTATTATTGAATATTATTTGAATATTCATTCGAGGACTTATGACTCAGTTTATATTATTTAATGAATATTATTTGAATATTCATTTGAGGATCTATGACTCCGATTACTTGCTGAAATATATTCTTTATTTTATTAAAGAATAAGGTGTTAATAATCAAACTTATTTTCGATTATTCAAATAAAGATAATACTTTCATATAAGTATATCTTTAGTTATTTAATACTCGTTTCAAGTATAAGTTTTAATACTTCTACTTCAATTATTTTTATAAAGATTATTCTTTATGGGAATATTATTTAAATAATAATATTCAGTCATTTTCTAAATATTCTGGGGACTGATTTACTTCATTAAATCAGCTTTACTCCAAACACTCTTTAAAGTGTTTTCGAGTCTTCAAAATGATTTTTAAAGTCAGAGCGGATCCCAAAACTCATTTTTATATTTAAGATCTTCCTTTTTAAGGGGATTTAAATACTCGCTCAAAACCTGGGGAATCCGGCTCTGTGGTGTATTTTATATTCGCAACGAGGTTGCAGTTTTGGTAAATGAATTAATTAATTGCCCAACGTTCGGGAAGTAAGCCCATCTAATTGAGTCGGCATAAGCGACAGGCCGGGGTACGGTCTATGAATGTGTAAGTGGCTGGGTGGCAGTCCATCAACGCGTGAGGGGCCGGGTAACGGTCTAGCGCGAGGTCCTAATGCGGCCAGGGTGATGACCGGTGAGGAATTCATCCATCTACAGTAGAAAAGGTTACTTATTGGTATCTTTGCCTGATCAGCAAGATATCTGGTTTATGCCAAAATTCTTTTCCTTTCCAAAATTCATTGGATGTTTCAAACTCTGTTCATACTTTGCATAACAGAGGTTCCAGGAAATGTTTAAGAGATATATATATGTGGATATATATATATCGGGACTAAATAAAGTATCTCGTAACTTTATTTCATTCAATAATATTTCAAAGATTGAATCTATTCAAATCTTGTCTTGTAGTCTCATCTATGTGATGAACTTTTGAAACTGATTATAACTTGAACGGTGGTAGTTCAAGTAGTATTGGGAAAGATATAAGTATATTGGGGTATTTGGTAACCTCATCTTTTAAACTTATATCTAATTAATAATTGTCTTATGTATGACAAAGATTTTCAGAAAAACGTTGAGACAAGGTTAGATATATGAGATCACCTTGCAACGATATTTTTTTATACAGTTATACACTAGGACTTTGTGTATATTATGCATGGAAGAGGACTTCCAATATTTTGAAAAGTATATATGTATATATACTGAATATTTTGCGACTTCATCGCATTAAGTTATCAACTTGGTTCATTTCTTTTGACCAAGACTTTCATGAGTATTATGAGTAGGCTCATATATTGTAAATCATTATACATATTATTTTGGTGGGCTTGCTGCTCACCCTTGCTTTCTTCTTTCATCACACAACATCAGATAGACAAGATGAACCGGACCAAGCTTCCGATTCGCAAGAGGTTAGGAGACGTTCCGCAGTTTTCTATAAGCACTGATGCCGCCATAGCTGAGGTAGGAACTACCAATAGGCTAGGCTTTCAACTTTTGATGTATCAGATTATGTATATTTATGAATTGTAATAATGGCAAAGAAATGTAAATTTATTCAGAAACCTGTTTAAGGTGTATTGGCATATAATTGTGGAATAAAACGACTTGTGATTATTTTTGGATATTCATCTCTGAGACTATAACTTGTGGTGTGTGTGTTTATTGTGGGGTCAAAGTACAGAGTAGTTGATTATTTATTAAGATTGGGTGTTGTTAAGGAAAATGGAACTCGTGACGACCCGGATCCCCGACCCCGGATCTGGGGGTGTTACAGAAATGGTATCAGAGCCAAGCGTTATAAACCTCAGAGATGATGGGGCGTTAAGATAATAAGTTCACTAAGATAATAAGAACTCTTGCCAAGTTCATAGTCGGGCTACCTAACGTAGCACTGACAGATAAAACCCTTACGGGAACCCTTATAAGTATCGTGATAGTAACATAGTTCGTTCTCGTATAGGGCAGCGGAGCACTGAACCTTGAAGTTCAGGAGCATCAGCATGAGGATGTTTTATTAAAAGTTGGAGATCAAATTGTGAATCCAATGGAGTACCCTAATGAGGGACCGGATGAGGTTCAGATAGAGAATGCTGCGGTTGAGGATGTTATTCCGGAAAGGATTGTGGCTGAGGAGGATCCTGATGAGAATGAAGAGAGGACCGCTGAGGAACAGATGACAGTAGTCAGGGCGATTACCAGAGCAAGAATGGCCGCGAGGGTGGCACTAGAGGATGAAGAGTTACCAAGGGCACAAAGGTTAATGAGGGCAGAAGGAGTGGGGCCTTCCACGACCCCAATTATACCAGTATCAGACCCTCTTCCAGAGGCTCCTGTAGACATCCATGAGGTTCCACCAATTCCTGTCCCATCCCCTGTACAGAGCCCAGCACATACTGAGGAAATGCCACCTTTATCCCCTGCACCATTGTCACCTGATACCGTGCTTGGTTATCCATTTGGATCTCCTGGGTCTGCACCACCTGCACCCCATGGACTGCTAGATGCTACCACTCAGGCTTCTCTTATCGCTGATTATCATATGACTTTGGGTGGCCTGTCAGAGGCCCGGAATGTTAGGAGTGATCTGTTGGATCGACTTACTGCACCAAGGATTGAGGGTGGGATACTTCCGGCAGGATTAGCGTATAGCATGGAAAGGATTGAGGCTACCACCCGTGTTACAGCTAGGGGCCATCTTGAGGGTCAGGTTGATCCAGCTCTACTTGCGACTATCTTAGACCTCATCACCTCTGTGATGGAGCAGGTTAGGGATGTCGTGCGTGCTCGCATCTCTTAATCCATGGTAGTGTGCAGAGCCAGAGCAATCAAACAAGGGTTTCATGTAGCACCGCTTTTGGAGGATTAGCCTAAGTTATGAATGATTAGTTTTAATGACGAGATGACTATCTATGGTAGTACTTTTGGGATAGGAGCGATAAGTTCATATGATGTAATCCTCTTTAATATGTTCAGTTGTTGTACCCTCGAACAAATGGTTATGTATATATTCTTTAATTTCAGTTCAGATCAGTTTGATTGTGATAAATCACATTGTTAATTGCTCTATTAACACTTAAGAGAATGTCATGAAGTTTATCGAACTTAAGAATTCATAATTTGCAATCGTACAAGGACTAAACGAGGGGAAGACTTAAGCAAAGTAAGTAAGACAAATATCTGGAGATTCTCAAAAATTTTCCAAGTAATATGCCCCCACAAGGACAAAGATTAAGCGCAAACCTGGAACGTGATAATCAGGGAGGTTGCAATTAAGATATAAAGAACCCCGAATATAATAAAGTGGAAAATGAAGGTTTTAAATTAAAAGATGACTCCAATTATGGGGAGTAGGAAGAAATATTTAGACTAAGAAAGCAAAAGTCGAGCGAGATAAGGAGACCCGAGACGGTACTCCTATACGGAAATTCATGAACCTATCTAAACAGAACTTATATTTTATTCCCAACCACCACCTTGAGGAAACAATGTGGTGTGAAATTCTTTCAGAACCTCTAAGTCGCTAAGCTCTTAGAGTTCCAAGGAACAAGCTGGCCCAGTCGAGGCAAGAGCCTGGCTAAAGAAAATATAGGAATCATTTGAGATTCTAAATGATTGACGAATCACAAAAGACTGTTTTTATCACTTACCCTCCCAAGAGAGAGACCACCCGCTGGTGAAAGGCCAAGGAAGGCACAGACCAAGAGATTATAATAAACTGATTAAAGTTCAGCCAATTGTTTTCGGGAAAGTAATTCCCAAGGTTATGGAATAGTGTAAAAGCTTTAGAGCCAGAACAAAGGCAGACGAGTATGATGAATTATGAATCTAAGTTGTAAAAGTTATCAAGATTCATTCTGAAGACACGAATCCAGAATGACGGGATGTTTGAAATCAATGCTTATGTTGTGTTGGTTCATGAAATAACGATAAGAGAAAGGAATATAAAGGCAACAGAGTTTGAGGAATGATAAGGGAATTGGGTATGAGGAAACCCTAAAGACTCGTAGCAATAGAAATAGATAAATATGCATTCGTCAGGATGAGGGTGATTCACCATGAGTTAAAATTGATGGGTGAAGGCATAAGAGATGCATATATTTTATCCCCTTTAAGTTGGGAGGATTCGAGGAAACATTGAGATAGTCGAAGGATAAATAGTGAGACGCGGATAGACTGAGGAGACAAGGAAGTAAGAAATTAGGAAAATTAGATGAAGGAAGTGACCTTCAAGAATGTGAAGTGTAAGACCGGTGGCATGATACCCAGGAAGGGAGACGCCAGGTATGAAAGATATCCCAACATTGAGATGACTGTTGAGATAAACAACAAAAGTAAATAAGGATTTATTAAGAAGAAGTTCACGTTGAACACGACCAATATCTTCCAGATCATCCATGTGATCATTACCAAATCAGGAAAGAAAAGCGGATAACCATTTTTATCTTTTGGAGGCCATGTGGATTGACCTTAACTTGAATAAGGATGCTATTGTGAAATTCGGTATAGACTATCGAGGTGGAAATGATTGAATAAGATACCCTTATCAGGGATATATGACTTTATTTATCCATGGAAGGATGCTTGTACCTTTTTAAAGGTGGAATTAAGGATAGAACATCGATAACTTAAAACGAATCCTAGGGGAATGCATAAAGGTTGGCATTTCACCCTTAATAGGGATAGTATGAGTTTTGACAGTATGAATTGGAAAGGGTTAAGGTAATAATAACCTTTAAGGATCAGTGGAGAAATTTTTCAGAAGTAAATAGACAATGGTTCTAGTATCAGTAAATGGTATTTGATATGCCCTGTATATAGGGAATACAGGAGGAACGATTGAAGGATAACCTTAGAGGTTTTACAAGGAGAAGGGAAATATTCGAAATTCTCAAGAATAAAAATGTTGATAAAGGAAATATGACATAATTATAATGTTGCCAAGTGGGGCACGTGTTAAACCACGAGAAAGTATGGATCGAACCAGTAATGGTCGAAATTATTCAGGGCAATTAGGACTTAAGATAAAAGATGTTCTAATTATAATTGAGAGTCAGTCATGACAGTGATTAACCTCTAAAGACTGAGGCAACAACTTATGGAAAAATGGTGATTTTTTTTTTTACTTATCAGATGTTAAGGAAAACATCTTCACATAAGCTGTGATTGAAATGAGGTAGAAAATTTAGTTGAAGGTGGTTAAAAGACATTGATTATAAGAAAACTATTACTATCAGGGAAGGCCAAAGAGGTGGCCAACACTTTAAAGGTAAGAGGATAATTATAGGCGCGTGTGCCAAAAGAATATAGTGATGATGGTTAAAAATGTGAAGGTTGAATTATGGTTAGGAAGATTGTCATTCCTTCTGATGACTGTGCAATACCCAGCCGTAATAGTAGTTGGTAAAGGTTTAATTCGTGTAATCGCCATGAACGGGCTATCTATCTTAGAAGGTCCTATCTTGAGATAAGCCAGGACCATGTTTCAAAAAGGACTAGATGAACCCTTGAGTTAATTCTTCTATTTAGGGCGTATGATTAAGAATGGTATTAACCTGCTATCGTTGCTTTGATTGAAACTCTTCTGCACTTTTATCTGCTTCATGTCATGTATGTATGTCAGGATCAGGAGTGTTCTTCATGAATCAGGAATGGTGATTATGTTACCTCCTTAGAAGGATTTGATACGAGATGTATGGACTCCGTATGGTTAGCTATTAAGACTTCATGGAAAATGAATGAGTACAGTAGGTCAGTGGTGGACCATAGTAAGGTAGCAATGATTCTGCGAGTAATGAGCTGTTTACAACCGTGAGAGTTGTATTGAATGGGTGTTGAGATTGAGTACCACTAATCGGGTCATGGTAGTGTATAAGTTATCATTGATAGACTAATTAAGTAGAGTATCTACCTAGTGAATTATTATTCTTTCTTATCAATAGAGAGTCGTATTATTATACGAGGAAGGTTGCGGTGCAAGCATAGAATTCAAGTAACGATGATGTCTAGAATGAGATCCCAGATTCGATTTTCGATGTCGAGGGAGTTTCAAAGGTAATTGTGTATAAGCTCAAGGAAGAGCATGGGTCCATAGAATGATGGACGGGATAGCGAAAATATTTAAGCACGTGAAATGCGATGCTATAATACTTGATGTTGATATAAATACATATATGTTTTGTTCTTCTATGACAAACCTCTATAGTTCAGAGGTAGATTCCAAGCCAGATATTTTGTGGCAGTATATTTTTTTTCATATATACAATTCTCTTCAGTTCGTTCTTTTCTCTTCTTTTCATTTCATGTAAGCTGAGAAGAACAACCCTTCCAGAAGGGGAGGTATTGCCGAATGACTATCTATCTTTGTGATAGAAGCCTAGTAGGATACGACATGTTGTTTAATTGCTTGTCAAGTACTAAAGGCTGGCCACCTTCTGTACTAACTATGCGATATAACAAGTGTTCATGATCATAGTGATCTCTCAACAAATTCCTTTACTTCTATATGATTAATCAAACTTTGGAAAATAGAAATAACTGAAAAAGGAGTAATAAAGTGGTGGTAGTATGCGGAATGGGAACACATTCGTGATACTAAGGTTGACGTGGTTATTAAAAGGTTATAGAACGCTAACGAGCAAAAGTATAACCCGTATAATATTAGGAACGGAAGGTAGTAGCGATTACGAACTGGAAAAGAATAGGTATTGAGAAGCAAAAGTTCTAATGATAAAAGCTATAATGAGAGTCTGTGCAATAGACTTGAAAGAATTTGGAATGATCACTTAATTCGGATTGAGTTATCTTACGACAATAGATCATATGTCATTATCGAGATGTCGCCTTATGAGATCCTTGAGGGAAGATAATGTCGATCTCCCTTATGTTAGGATGAAGTTGTAGAGCGCAAGATGCTCGGACCCGCAGTAGTCCAAAGGACCAAGGATATGATAGATCTAATCAGAAGACGGCTGGTAGTAGCCCAAGATGGACATGATAAGTGTGTTGATTTGACACGAAAGGATAAAGAGTATGAAATAGGGGACCTAGTAATGTTATAGGTATCCCTTGGAAAGGATTGATGAGGTTCGGAAAGAAAGGAAAGCTAAGTCTACAATTTGTTGGACCCTTGGATATATTAAGACGTTTAGGAAGTTAGCATATGAGCTAGCCCTACCCCCGAACCTGTAGCAAGTTCATAACGTGTTTCACGTATCAATGTTAAGGAAGTGTAATTCAGATGCCAGATAAATAGAGGCATATGAGCGCATAGATATGCAACCCGACGTAACCTATATGGAGTGACCAGAAAGGGTTATAGAGTGAAAAGGAACAAGTGCTTAGGAGAAGGATTATCAAACTAGGCAGAGTTTGGTGGTAGAACCACAATGTAGAAAATTGACTCGAGAGTTAGAAAGTGTAATGCTAAGAAAGTATCCCCATTTGTTTTCTATCTGATTCCGGGACGGAATCCTTTTAAGGAGGGGAGACTGTAATAACCCCAATTTTTGAGAAATTTTGAAACCCTTATGAATAGTGTTTTTGCTGAACGAGAAAACTTTTCATGTCACGCTATGTAGGGGTTCTATTATTGATCTTATGGGATATTATTAGTACTCTATGTGGTATATAAGTGTATGTAAAGATCGTCAGAATCCAATTCCGAACACTTTGATTTTTCCCGGAAATCCACAAGATACGGAGAGAATTGAGTATAAGGTAACAGGATAAAAAGGATTTAAATTAAAGGATTATAGGAGAGGATCATAGAAGGAATACAATATATTGAGAAAGGTTAAGGGAACCTAAGTAATAAGATCCCGGGTATGATCCCTCAAACGATAAACAAGAACGAAAGATAAGCGAACCGTAAAACAAATAAGTGACCAAGAGACAAGCTTGTACAAGAAGCCAGGGACTGTGACATCATCAAACCACAAGGTGTGGACAAGTGGGAGCATTATGACATGTGCAAGGTGACATAAGCATGACATGGGAAGGAAGGAGGTGTGGTGGCTTTGTAACCACACAAATTCAAGGGCAAGAAGGTAATTGACTAAAACAAGCACAAAAACCAAGCAACCAAGCCAAGAAAAATCATTTTCATCAAAAATCAAAAAGCAACCAAGGCTTTGTTCTTGAAGCTCTCGGCTTTTTACTATTCATTAGGCAAGAATTTTCAAAAATTCAAGATCCAAGCTTCCTAAATTGGTGAGTAAATTCCCTAATCATCTTCATGCTTAGTTAGTGCTATACCATGAGTTTAAGCCATCAATTCCTTCTCAATCTTCTCCATTTAATCAAAGAAGAAGACTATGAATAGTGTTTTCAAGTTTTTTTACTTGAAGTTTTCTTGTTTTTCTTGAAGATCCAAGCTTTCCTAAGACTTCTCAAAGCTTCTTAAGGCTTCCTAGCTCATCCCACCACTTCAAGGAAGGTATACCATCTCCAAACCCTAGATCCCTATGTATTATAAGATGATTTTAATTGGTAGGATGATATTGTAGCTTGTTGTTATGATTTAGAGTTTGGGATTTGGAATGGTAGTGAAATGGAATGGTAAATGTTGTGGTTTTGATTAAAAGAACTTAAGTATGGTTAAACTAAGCTTAGGCATAAGTATAAATGATTAAATTGAATTGGTTGGGGTTGTTATGATGTGGTGAGGATGGATGTTGGTTGTATGTTGGATTTGAGGTTGGTTTGTGGTTGGTTTTGAATGGTTAAAAATTGGGAAATCGCGTAAACATAGCCATCGTAACGTCCGATTTTCTTTGGACTGTTTTTGTGCATAGCATTAGGACCCGAGAACCCCCTGCTAGATTATGACCACTGCCATGTTTAGATAGCTCATGTTACGAGCTTCGTTTTGATATGTAGTTCGTTCGATTCCGATGCACGGTTTAGGAGAAACGACCGTTTCAAGTAACGGCGTTTCGCGAACGAAACTTTTTCCCTCGCCTTACTTTGAAACATAGGTTAAAGACCAAAAAGGGTTAATTAATGTATGAAACATTTATGGTAAGTGTGTTAGGCAGTTGGTAAGACACTCGCGAAGGAATCGCTTTAAAACTCGTAAAGGTTAAATTATTAAAAATGGTGGAGCCGAGGGTACCCGAGTGACTTAAGCAAATCAGTGAGCGCAAAACAAGCGTTAGAGTCTAAGTTAGTTAAAGTATAGATTTACAAGTGATTTTGGTTTAATTTCAACTTACTTGTTGTTTATAGGTTACCAGACTCGTCCCGAGCCTTTTATCACCCCAAGTCGCTCAGGCAAGTTTTCTACCCGTTATACTGTTGTTGTGATGTAAATATATGTATATGCATTATCTTGTGATAAGTGCATGATTGTTATTAGCAAATTTTGCGATATATTGGAGCATGCTGATATGGTATATATGCATGTCTGTTTCGTAATCTGGTTATCTATCTGTTGATTTCAATGCTTATAGTTGTATAATACCTATGCTAGAGATAAGCGGTATTTGAGTTTACCCTTAGTATAGGGACCCAAAAGGTGAAAATATTTTCTAAAAAAACCGGGAGTCGAGGATCCCGAGTAGATTTTATATATATATATATTTATATATATGTTTATAGTTTTCAAAACTATTAATCGAATAAGGTTTATTCGATAACTTGATTTTATTAATGAATATTATCTTGAATATTCATTCGAGGACTTATGACTCATTTATATTATTTATTGAATATTACTTGGATAATCATTTGAGGATGTATGACTCCTTTATTTTATTTAATGAATATTATTTATAATATTCATTCGAGGGCTTATGACTCAGCTTTATTTATTTATTTGAATATTATTTGAATATTCATTCGAGGGCTTATGACTCTTTTATATATTATTATTGAATATTATTTGAATATTCATTCGAGTACTTATGACTCAGTTTATATTATTTAATGAATATTATTTGAATATTCATTTTAGGATCTATGACTCCGATTACTTGCTGAAATATATTCTTTATTTTATTAAAGAATAAGGTGTTAATAATCAAACTTATTTTCGATTATTCAAATAAAGATAATACTTTCATATAAGTATATCTTTAGTTATTTAATACTCGTTTCAAGTATAAGTTTTAATACTTCTACTTCAATTATTTTTATAAAGATTATTCTTTATGGGAATATTATTTAAATAATAATATTCAGTCATTTTCTAAATATTCTGGGGACTGATTTACTTCATTAAATCAGCTTTACTCCAAACACTCTTTAAAGTGTTTTCGAGTCTTCAAAATGATTTTTAAAGTCAGAGCGGATCCCAAAACTCATTTTTATATTTAAGATCTTCCTTTTTAAGGGGATTTAAATACTCGCTCAAAACCTGGGGAATCCGGCTCTGTGGTGTATTTTATATTCGCAACGAGGTTGCAGTTTTGGTAAATGAATTGATTACTTGCCCAACGTTCGGGAAGTAAGCCCATCTAATTGAGTCGGCATAAGCGACAGGCCGGGGTACGGTCTATGAATGTGTAAGTGGCTGGGTGGCAGTCCATCAACGCGTGAGGGGCCGGGTAATGGTCTAGCGCGAGGTCCTAATGCGGCCAGGGTGATGACCGGTGAGGAATTCATCCATCTACAGTAGAAAAGGTTACTTATTGGTATCTTTGCCTGATCAGCAAGATATCTGGTTTATGCCAAAATTCTTTTCCTTTCCAAAATTCATTGGATGTTTCAAACTCTGTTCATACTTTGCATAACAGAGGTTCCAGGAAATGTTTAAGAGATATATATATGTGGATATATATATATCGGGACTAAATAAAGTATCTCGTAACTTTATTTCATTCAATAATATTTCAAAGATTGAATCTATTCAAATCTTGTCTTGTAGTCTCATCTATGTGATGAACTTTTGAAACTGATTATAACTTGAACGGTGGTAGTTCAAGTAGTATTGGGAAAGATATAAGTATATTGGGGTATTTGGTAACCTCATCTTTTAAACTTATATCTAATTAATAATTGTCTTATGTATGACAAAGATTTTCAGAAAAACGTTGAGACAAGGTTAGATATATGAGATCACCTTGCAACGATATTTTTTTATACAGTTATACACTAGGACTTTGTGTATATTATGCATGGAAGAGGACTTCCAATATTTTGAAAAGTATATATGTATATATACTGAATATTTTGCGACTTCATCGCATTAAGTTATCAACTTGGTTCATTTCTTTTGACCAAGACTTTCATGAGTATTATGAGTAGGCTCATATATTGTAAATCATTATACATATTATTTTGGTGGGCTTGCTGCTCACCCTTGCTTTCTTCTTTCATCACACAACATCAGATAGACAAGATGAACCGGACCAAGCTTCCGATTCGCAAGAGGTTAGGAGACGTTCCGCAGTTTTCTATAAGCACTGATGCCGCCATAGCTGAGGTAGGAACTACCAATAGGCTAGGCTTTCAACTTTTGATGTATCAGATTATGTATATTTATGAATTGTAATAATGGCAAAGAAATGTAAATTTATTCAGAAACCTGTTTAAGGTGTATTGGCATATAATTGTGGAATAAAACGACTTGTGATTATTTTTGGATATTCATCTCTGAGACTATAACTTGTGGTGTGTGTGTTTATTGTGGGGTCAAAGTACAGAGTAGTTGATTATTTATTAAGATTGGGTGTTGTTAAGGAAAATGGAACTCGTGATGACCCGGATCCCCGACCCCGGATCTGGGGGTGTTACATCTTCTGCACTATCACTCAGGAGCATACTAGATGCTCACAAATTGGCTGGTCCTAATTATGCTGACTGGCTTCGAAACTTGAGAATTGTTCTCAGGATTGAGAAGCTGGAATACGTGATTGACTCACCTAAGCCTACTGAACCTGCTAGTGATGCACATAATGATGAACATGTTGTGTATCGTAGGTGGATATATGATGCAAATGTTGCTCAATGCATTATGCTAGCTTCCATGAACATTGAGCTACAGAAGCAACATGAGCATATGGATGCTCACACTATCCTAATGCATCTACAAGAGTTGTATGATGTGGCAGGGAAGACAGCTCGATATGAGATATCGAAGGAGCTGTTCGGGTGTAGGATGTCTCAGGGATCATCTGTGAATGACCATGTACTTAAGATGATCAATTTGATTGAACGTCTTGGACAACTTGGTTTTGCCATGGATGGGGAGCTGAGCCAAGACTTGGTCTTACAATCGCTTCCGAGTTCGTTCTCGCAGTTTGTTGTGAACTTTCACATGAATAAGTTGGATGTTAGCCTGCCTGAACTCCACAACATGTTGAAGACTGCGTAATCGAATTTTCCCCCTAAGAAGAGTTCTGTTCTTCTAATTGGTGAAGGTTCCAATCCTAAAAAAAGGAAGAGGAACTCTTCCAAGAAGAAGAAAGTAGGTGAGAAAATGCCGGTTCCACCAAAAGCTGAAGACCCCAAGAGTAAAGTTGTTTGCTTTCACTGTAATAAGGTGGGGCACTGGAAGAGGAACTGCAAGGTTTACCTTGCAGAATAGAAGAAGAAGGGTAGTGAGACTACCGCTTCTGATTCAGGTATGTTCATGATAGAAGTGAATATGTCATTAAATCAAATTTCTACTTGGGTATTATATACCGCCTGTGGTTCTCAAATCTGCAATTGTTGCAGGGACCAAGGAGAAGTAGGACTCTTGAGGAAGAGGAGGTGATTCTACTGATGGAAATGGAGCAAGAGTTGCTGCTGAAGATGTAGAATCATTTCATTTACATAGGCCTACGGGCAAGACTATTGTTTGAAATAATTGTTATTTTGTTCCCTCGATTGTGAGGAATATTATTCCCATGTTAGACTTGGCTGGATTTTCATTTATTATTGAGAATAATGAATGTTCTATTCTTAGAGATAATATTCTTTATGAATGTGGTACTTTAAATAATGGTCTGTATAAATGTGACATAATTTACTTCAGGTTGAACAAACTAATAAAAGAAAAGGGATGATGAAAATCTCACTTTATAGTGGCACTACAGTCTCCATTTAGTGGAAATGGAGAGAGGGCTGCAAATTTGCTAGGAATGGTACACACAGATGTATGTGGACCAATGTCTACGCAAGCCATGGGTGGATTTTCATACTTCATTACTTTCATAGATGATAGATCTGGATTCGGATATGTGTTTGATGAAACACAAGTCTGAGGCCTTTGAAAAGTTCAAAGAATATAAGTATGAAGTGGAGAAACAACCAAACATAGTATTATAACTCTTCGATCAGAACGAGGTGGTGAATACTTTAATGGAGTGTTTCTAGATTATCTCAAAGTAAATGGTATAGTCTCCCAGTGGACTCCTCCAGATTGGTATCTGAAAGGAGAAATCGAACTTTGTTAGACATAGTTCGGTCCATGATGAGCTATGCAAATCTTCCAGTATTCCTATGGGGTTATGCATTGGAAACCTCAGCATATTTACTGAATAAGGTGCCTTCCAAAATCTGTTTCTCAAACTTCGTATGAGATATGGAAAGAAAGGAAACCGAGTCTTAAACACGTTAAGATTTGGGGATATCCAGCTTATGTCAAGAAAGTTGACCCAGATAAGCTGGAATATCGATCCGTAAAATGTGGTTTTGTGGGATATCCTAAAGAGACTTTAGGGTATTACTTTTACACCGATCATCGGGTGTTTGTCTCCAGACATGCTACCTTCTTGGAAAAGGAGTTTATCCTTCAAGGAAACAGTGGGAGCAAAATTGAACTTGATGAAGTTCAAGAAGCACAAACTACTACAGATCGAGTGGAAACACCTGTTCTGACTGAACAACCTTTTGTGGAACAGCCCATTCATAGGTCAGGGAGAGTGTCTCGCCAACCTGAGAGGTAATATGGCCTTGTCATTGAGAATGACAATGAGTTGTTGATCATTGATGATGACGACCCTGTGACCTATAATGAGGCTATGAGTAGTGTTGACTCAGAGAAATGGCATAGTGCCATGAAATCCAGAATGGAATCTATGTATACGGTATACAAAAGATAGATTATAGCAGATGGCCAGGTGGAGACCTTTAAGGCCAAGCTTGTGGAAAAAGGATTCAAACAAAGGCAATGGATTGACTTTGATGAAACCTTTTACCTGTAGCCCTGTTAAAATCAGTTCGGATTTTGCTTGCGATTGCTTCTTACTATGACCATGAGATCTGGCATATAGCCAGATGGTTTTCTTTCCAAGGGAAATGTAAGCCTAGTGTGTAAGCTACTGCGAACCATATGTGGTTTAAAGCAAGCTTCTCGAAAGATGGAACATTCGTTTTGATGAGACAATCAAAGAGTTTGATTTTATCAAAAACGTAGATGAACCATGCATCTACAAAAGGGTTAGTGGGAGCGCGGTAACATTTCTTATATTGTATTGAATTAGAGTTGACACACATAACAACATAGCAGACCCACTCACAAAGCTACTTTATGAAAGTCACTTTGATCGTCATAAAGATAAGATGGGTATTAGATACCAGAGTGATTGGCTTAAGTACAAGTGGGAGATTGGAAGGAATATGTCCTAAGTCCAATCATGTATGAGGATTTAGGAATAACTTTTATGTAATCTGTTTTGATTTCATTGTTATTAATAAAAGACTTGTTTTGTTTTTATTACAGGCTTTATCTATTTAAGTGTTTAAATAAGATATACCAGAGTTTAGAGTAAAGCTTTTTATGGATTATGATGAGATCATAATAGTGAGACCTAAAAAGATGATAACTCTAAACTTAAATAGTTCCTAGTCGTAGGATTACTAACTGGTAATTAATAATCCGCAGAGATCGGTACATACTATGCTTGCTTCATTATGAAGGATGTTTGTTCTCATAGACATTTGTGTGGTGACACTATAGCTAGTATGTAGGTGCTTATTATAGAATAAGTTCATTGAACATGACTCGCACAGCTGGACAACTGATGGAGTTCACTCACGTGTCAGCAGTTGTTCACATAGTGATAGTTGTACAAGTATCCTTAGACTTGAGGTCATCATAGTCATCTTGTGTACACTGAACTATGCTTTGGTTTAGTTCTTAGTCTCCAGGGACAATTATTAGGGCTCTACTGGGTATAGGAATTTGTACACGAAGATAGTGTATGATTAATAAAGGATCTACCCCTTCCAGTGAAGGAAGCGAATGTTCAAGACTGATCCACTTATGCTAGTTCAGGAATCTCTGGCCAGAGTGAATGAAATTAGAAAGGAGTTTCTAATTTGCATAGAACTAAGCATAGTAAATGGTAAGCAAGTGATTAAATTAGATAGGCTTGACACGAGATCCATGCCTTGTATTTAATCGGGACATTGTAGGGTAGAAGGAGTTTATTGTACGGTAACTATTCACTGACAGGTTCTTGGTATTCTAAGCAGTGAATTCATATTATCCGGATAGTCGCAATATGTTGAGAAGCATCACTCACGATGTAGAATAAATGTGATTAATTAATTAATCATATTTAATAAATTAGAGAATTTATATAAATAATGATAAAATAGTTTTATTATTATTTATTTCTACTACCGGCTTAATATTGAACCTACAGGGTCACACCATAAAAATAGAATGATTTATTGGTGGAGGAATTAATTAATAATGGCTAATAATTATTTATTTATGAAATAAATAATTAATTGGAAAATTTAATAATTGATTAAATGAGATTTAATTGATTATAAATTAATTAAGAAAAGTTCTTAATATTATTAATTAAGGATTTAATTTTTGGAAATTAAATCAAGAGAGAGAATTATTTCTAAAGTGTTTAGAAAAAGGATTAATAATTAAAAGGTGTTTTAATTATTAATGAGAATAATAAATGGGATAGTAATAATATTATTTATGGGAAAATTTCAGCTGAAAATTTTGCCTATAAATACACTATTATAGACCCTAATTTTATTCTAACCCATATCAAACCCGAAAACCCAAAAAGTTTGGAAAACCCAATTCTCTCCACCTCCTTCCTCCTTAACATCGTTTTCTTGGTGGATACCGGTGGAGTGCTTCACACTTGAGGAGCAACTGCTAAGGATCTCTGATTATTGTCTCCGAATTATTTTAAAAGGTTAGATTCGATCCCTCGAATTTTTATTCATGATTTATATGCTTTTATTTGGATTTTGTATGTGTAAAAGTGTTCTGCCATGCCCCCGCTGCGTTTAAAATCCAACAGTGGCAACGCTCTCCTGATGTATAAATATAAACTGCTGGAGCAATCCATTTTCTTATATATGACTGTTATGTTTTAGGAGATGCCACCAAAGAGAAATTCTCAGCCCAATAACAGATCTGTTGGGGATCCTTCCATGAGTGACTTGATGAACTTGTTGCGTCAGCAGACTGTACAGCTGGCCCAACAGCAACAACAATTCCAGCAGCAGCAACAACAACAGCAACAGCAACAACAACAACAACAACAACAACTCATACAACAACGACAACAGCAAATCCAACAGTAGCAACTACAAATCCAACAGCAGCATGAGATGAGAGGGGCAAATCAAGGTGTTAGTATTAAGTCTTTTCAAGCAGTGAAGCCCCCAGAGTTTAAAGGAGAAGTAGATCCTGTTGCTGCCAGGTTATGGGTAAAGGAAATGGAAAAGGCGTTTGCGCTCACTAAGGTGAGTGAGGATTTAAAGACTGATTATGCTAGTTATTTTCTGAGGAATGATTCGAATTATTGGTGGGAATCTACGCGAGCCCTAGAAGGAGAAGGTCCAGTTCCCTGGGCCAGATTTATAGAATTGTTTTTGGAAAAATACTTTCAGGACTGTCTCCAGAATCAAATGGAGATGGAATTTTTGGAACTGAAACAAGGAGATAGGAGTGTCACGGAATATGAAGCGAAGTGTACGGAGTTGGCCCGTATAGCACCGGAATATGTAAGTTCAGAAGCTCAACGAGCGAAGCGGTTTCAACAAGGGTTGAAGCCAGAAATAAGGAATGGAGTTGTAGCCTTACAACTTAAGACTTATACTTCGGTAGTCCAGGCTGCCCTAGTGATAGAGAGTGATCAGAAGTTAGCTGCAAAAGAGCAGGGTGAAAAGAAGAGGAAATTTGAAAGTGGACCCGCTAAGTCAGAATGAGGAATAGCAAGTTGGATGTTCCAGCGTTGGTTTGGCAAGAATAAGAATAAGAAGTTTAAAAGGCAGAATTTCCCCAAGCTAAACCCGGTACAACATCAGTTAACTCTGCCCCGACGAGGATGAGTAAGCCAGTGGCTGATTGTAAGACGTGTGGGGAAAAGCACAGTGGACAGTGCTGAGAGAATGTAATTGTTTTAAGTATGGACAGAAAGGTCACTATTCCACGGAGTGTAAGTCTGAGATTCATGGAGTTACTTGTTTTAGTTGCGGCAAAGTGGGACACATAGCTAGGAATTGCAAGTCAGTGACTCAAGGTAATGTCGGAAGGAGTGTGTCCCAAGGTCCAGCAACCAGTACTGCTAGAGCTAGGACTTTTAGATGACCCAGAAGTCTCCAGTTCATGACTCCGATGTGGTTGCAGGTATGCTTATTCTTAATTCTGTACCTGTTAACGTTTTGTTTGATTCAGGAGTGTCCAAATCTTTTATATATGTGAATTGTGTGAATAAAATGTAATTGATGTTAGAAGACCTAGACGAACCTCTGACCATAGAAGTGGCTAATGAAGATAAAGTACCTGTAAAACAATTTTGTCCTAGTTGTTCCCTAGAGATTTCAGGGTACATGTTCCCTGTTGACTTAATACCTTTCGAGTTGGGTGACTTTGATGTTATTTTAGGTATGGATTGGTTGTCTCGATATAAGGCGAATATAGACTATAAGAAAAAGAGAGTTGTTATGTACACCCCAGATAATAAAAGAATCAGCTACAAAGGACAGAGACAAGATAGGAAGTTCCTTTCAGTGATGCAAGCAAAAAGATTGATGCGGCAAGGATGTGAGGCGTACTTGGCTCATGTGGTGGATACGAAGAAAGAAACCCCTATTTTGGATGAGATCCCTATAGTAAGAAAATTCCCTGACATTTTTCCAGAAGAGTTACCAGGATTGCCACCTGATCGAGAGATAGAGTTTTCCATTGATCTGATATCTAGAGCTGAACATGTTTCTAAGGCTCCATACAGGATGGCCCCGATGGAAATGAAAGAATTGGCTAAGCAACTTCAGGAATTATTGGATAAATGAGTTATTCGACCCAGTGTTTCCCGGTGGGGTGCTCCAGTGCTATTTGTGAAGAAAAAGGATGGAAGCATGAGATTATGTATTGATTATAGAGAGCTGAACAAGTTGACAATAAAGAGTAAGTATCCTTTTCCACGAATCGATGATTTGTTTGATCAGCTCAAGGGAGCATGTTACTTCTCAAAGATTGACTTAAGATCTGGCTACCACCAACTGAAGATAAAGCCTGAGGATATCCCCAAGACTGCATTCAGAACAAGGTATGGCCATTACGAGTTTCTAGTGATGTCGTTTGGATTGACGAATGCGTCAGCGGCTTTCATGGATTTGATGAATAGGGTATACAAGGAGTATTTGGATAAGTTTGTTATTGTATTTATTGATGACATCCTTATATATTCGAAGAATCCAGAAGATCACGCAGTGCATCTGTAGATTACCCTTCAGAAATTAAGAGAAAAGCAATTGTATGCGAAGTTTTCTAAGTGTGAGTTTTGGCTGACGGAAGTACAGTTTCTTGGACATGTGGTGAGTAAGGAAGGTATCAAAGTAGACCCGGTAAAGATCGAAGCCGTAAAAAAGTGGGAGCAACCGAAGACACCAACGGAAATAAGGAGTTTTCTTTGATTAGCAGGATATTATCGAAGGTTTGTAAAAGATTTCTCGAAGATTGCATCCCCACTAACCAAGTTGACCAGGAAGAATGAGAAGTTCGTTTGGACGGAAAAGTGTGAAGAGAGTTTCCAGGAGTTAAAACGAAGACTAGTGACGGATCCAGTGTTAGCATTTCCAGATGAGACGGGAAACTTTGTAATCTATAATGATGCTTCTTTGAAAGGATTGGGTTGTGTGTTAATGCAGCATGACAAAGTGATTGCTTATGCCTCTAGACAGTTAAAGCCTCACGAGCAGAAATATCCAGTTCATGACCTTGAATTGGCGGCTATAGTATTTGCTTTAAAGTTATGGCGTCACTACTTGTATGGGGAGAAATGTGATATTTACACAGATCATAAGAGCTTGAAGTACATATTCACAAAGAAAGATCTAAACATGAGACAGAGAAGGTAGTTGGAGTTGATTAAGGACTACGATTGTTCGATTAACTATCACCCAGGTAAAGCTAATGTGGTGGCTGATGCCTTGAGTAGAAAAGAAAGACTGAATATGGTTAAGATTGCGGAGGAATTAGCACAAGACTTAGAAAGAATGGAAATTGAGGTTCGAGTATCTGGCGAAAGCCAAGAGCAATTGTATGAAGTTAATTTCCAGCCGACATTGATGGAAAAGATTAGAAGGTGTCAAGAAGGAGTTATGGAACAAGAATTGGATACTTTGACGGGAGAAGAGTTGTGTACTCAAAAAGATAGTCAAGGTTTATATAGATTTTTGTCCAGAGTGTGGATTCCTAATATAACGGAGTTGAAGAACGAAGTATTGAAGGAAGCACATAACTCTGGGTTTTCTATCCACCCTAGTAGTACCAAGATGTACCAGGATCTGAAGAAAATTTTTTGGTGGCCAGGAATGAAGAAGGATATTTCCAATTGGGTAAGTAGGTGTCATGTGTGTCAAACGGTGAAAGCAGAGCATCAACGACCGAGTGGGTTGTTACAACCTTTGGAGATTCCCCAATGGAAATGGGAAGACATTGCTATGGATTTCGTAGTGGGATTGCCAAGGACGAGAGCGAATCATGATGCTATTTGGGTAATCATTGATAGGTTGACTAAGTCGGCGCATTTCCTTTCGATCAATGAAAGATATTCGTTGGAAAAGTTAGTCAAGTTGTACTTGGATGAGATAGTTACCAAACATGGAGTGCCTGTTTCTATAGTGTCGGATCGAGACCCGAGATTTAATTCCAGGTTATGGACTAAATTCCAAGAGTGCCTAGGAACGAAATTGAATATGAGCACCGCTTATCATCCCCAGACGGACGATCAAAGTGAAAGAACGATTCAGACCGTAGAGGATATGTTGAGAGTCTGTGTTCTGGATTTTAAAGGTAATTGGGATGAGCACCTACCTTTGATTGAGTTCTCGTATAATAACAGTTATCATGCCAGTATTGGGATGCCGCCTTACGAAGCTTTGTATGGGCGTAAGTGTAGATCACCGTTGTATTGGGATGAGGTAGGAGAAAAGAAAGTGTTAGGTCCTGAGTTGGTTCAGCAAACCAGAGATTCCATAGTGTTGATTCGGAAAAGGTTGGAAGCAGCCCAAAATAGACAAAGGAAGTATGCAGATTTACATAGGATAGATACGGACTTCGAGATAGGAGCTCTAGTGTTACTAAAGGTATCACCTTGGAAAGGGTTAGTACGGTTTGGTCAGAAGGGTAAAATCAGCCCTAGATTTATAGGACCCTTTGAAGTTTTGAAGAAAGTGGGAAAGGTCGCTTACGACATAGCGTTACCACCGCAGTGGCAGCACATTCATAATGTGTTCCACGTATCTATGTTGAAACCCTATGTCCCTAATTCGAATCAAGTCATAGAATATGAACTGATTGAACTTCAACCAGATTTGTCCTATGTGGAACAACCGGTCCGAATCCTACACCGTAAGGAACGAGTCCTTAGGAATAAGTCAATTCCTATAGTAAAAGTTTTGTGGAGAAATCCTCGAGTAGAAGAGTCTACTTGGGAATTAGAGTCAGACATGCTTGATAAATATCCTCATTTGTTTAGCTGAGTCAGATTCTGGGGACAGAATCTTTTTAAGGAGGAAAGGATATAAGGACTCGTGTATTTTATTTATTTATTTATTTTATTTTATTTCTAATATTTGGAAGTGTAATAAAGGTTTAGGTAAAAAAATAAAATGTGTGTATTGATTTTGGCAGCAGTTATGGGTTGTTATTTAATTATTTATGTTTGTTGTTATGTGGCATTGAATTGTGTGATTTACTAATGAGTTATACGATTTTATTTGACTTGTGATAGTGATTTTATGGTAGTTTTAATTCCATAAATATTTGGATTGTCTTTAAAATTAGTTTTCTAATTTTATAATTTCAATAATTATTTTTAGGACTTTATAAAATTGAGAAATTAACATTTTATTAATTATTTATTTTAAATGATTTTCTGAGTGTGTTTGGTTGTAAAATCCATATTTAATTATGGAAATCTTCAAAAATTATGAAACTCATATTTTATGAAGGTTATAATATTTGGAGAATTTTAAAATTATTTTAGAAATTTTCGAAAATCGTTTCACGTGCGCGTCGTTTCGTTATATATTAAAAAGCGGGTACAAAGAGCACAATAAAAAGTGTTTTAAAATTTTTAAAAATTACGTCTTTGTAAACTTCGGGTTATTTATGACATTTTGATATTATTTTCATAATTTTCGGGTATTAAATTTCGTGCACCTCAGTCCGTTAATTTTAAGTTTCGGGACAAATTCAGCTTTTAAATTCTTGTATCTATCCTAAAATTGCAGCGTGGCAGTTTCTTATTAATCGGGACGCGTGTCCCTTCCCTTGTGCCACACCTGTTGGCAGTTAATAATAAAAATATATATATATAACCGAAATTTCCCCCACCCCCTTCTCTCTCGGTCTACTCCTCTATTCTCTCTCGTTTATTCGGTTCTCTCTGTTCCTTCTTCCTTTCGTTTCTCTCGAGCCGTGTTGCTTCCTGTGTCCTGGTAATTATTTGCCGCCTGCTTCTTCTGTTTTAGCTGTTGTTCCTTCTGTGGTGTCGCTGTCGCCGCCGGTTTCCGGCATGGTGGCGGTGGTGCAAGTTGTGTTGATTATACCTGTACATATATATATATATATGTGTGTGTGTGTGTGTAATCTCTGTGTGTGTGTGCGATGTGTGTGCAAGTGTGTGTGTGTGTGCGTGCTGCGCGGTGGCACGTGTGTGCTGGTGCGACTGTGTTCTTGTTGTTGGATTGGTTCTGTTGGGCCTTGCAATTGGGCTCAGTTTTTGGGCCTCTTCCTGTTGGGCCGAGATTATGCAGTTGGTTGAATATTATAAATTTAATTATTATTTCTTTTTCTGCAGGAAATAAATTTGATTATTATTCGTGAAATAAAATGTTTATTGCGGGAAAACAATAATATTAATCAGTATAATTTATTTGGGAACCCGTAGTATCTCGGGCGCCAATAAATTGTGCCGCCGTTGACGATGAACTTCGGTGAGTCAATGGTGGACGGTGATGACGATGTTCTGAGTCCTAAATTTTATAAATAAATAAAATGATTATGTAAAATATTTTCGGACCTAAACGATTAATTTCGATTGGTGTTGGGATGAACGTTGTATAAAATGATGAAGTAATATTGTGGATTTTTGTGATTAATGACGTCGATTGTAATTGACGGGTAGTCTTATAAATAAATAAGATGTTGCCAAAAATTTCCTAAAAATATATTCGTAAATGTACGTATTTATATTATACGTGTTACCCTAACAATATTCTGGCTACGTGACTATGTGACTATGTGTATAATAATACGAGTCAGGTTATCGGATTGAGTTGTTAGAATTTGAGGATATCAAGCATGTCGGTATACTAAGTAGGGTATTCTATATTTGTAGATCCCAGTCGAGTTTTCCCAGGATCGAAGTCAGCGTGAAAGCTACTTAGGGTTTTTTAAAGCGTTGCAAGGCAAGTACCCCTGACCATTCTTTAATGGTTCAGTGCATATGAATAGCTAAATGTTTTATTCTCATAATGGAACATAAACGTTTTAAGTTACGCATCCCCTGTAGTTATAAAGCACTGTTTTCAAATTGTTTTGGGGAAAACTAACTTCGAAAGGTACCTATCTCGAATGAAATGATTTACGAAAGGCATTTTATATGTGTGCTGGTTAAATAATTGATTTTGAAAATGAGATAGGTATAAGTGTTTTGAAAACTGGATAAAACGGTCAGATATGGGATACATTGGGGCCAGAGTAGGCCTATTGAGGTGGCGTAAGAGGCTAATTCGGTTGCGCGCACTATAAAACCGATTAGTCTAGCAGGTCAGAGACCTAGCTTGTCTCTGAGTTCCGGAACAGGTAAATGAGATGGCAGTTAGAGCCGTCTGGTGTTGATAGCCTGATCAGCTGTCTTCATATATCCGCTACGTATCTGATTGGGATTTATGATTTATGTAAGAGCATAAGTAGTTGATACAGCGGTTTTACAAAAGTGATTAGCATGCTGAAATTGGACTCTGGTATTTACACAGCACACTACTATGTTGTTTTAACAAAGCATGCTAGTTAGTGATATCCAGTTATCTCTGATTTTCATTATAAAATGTTGATACCATGATTATAGCTCTGTTCCCATTATTGTTACATTACTGTTTTACTCTGTTATTCATATCTTGGTACTGCTGAGCGATTATGCTCACCCTTACAAACTGTTATGTATATCTCGCAGATGCCTAGAAGACCAGTCAGACCGACCCATGTTCCTGCCCCTACTGGACCCGGCTCCTCTGAGGTAGTTTGTATCAGGCCATGAGGTCTGAGGAGTTGCTGAATAAAGTTAGTGTGTGTTAGATGTTGAATAAAGAGTTTGTAATACTGAGGACCTGAATTATACTTGAACCTGGATCGGATCTTGGTTTGGGGTCAATTAGTATATTTTAATAATAATTCTGTTATTTATATTTTTGGTAATTGGGTTTAGTGACGTCAACTCCTGACCCCGGGGTTGAGGCCATCACAATCACAGAAAAAGATATTCATTTTTTGAGTACAGAAGCCATGTTTTGATGACTGTTAAAAATCTGATATAAGTTAAATTCTGATATTAAATCCTGATGGAATCCTTGATTCTTACGTGGCATTTTTCTTTACTTAACTTATTTGTGGTAAAATCTGAAACAGTCATATTTAAATCAGAATAAATTTGGGTGAGATAAAAACAGTCATAATAATTATGGGTTAGTGGTTAACGTATATGACTTGAAAAACTGCATGTGCTTAGTAATTGTTAATTATTTCCCGTGCCCATTAACTCTTTCTTTAGATCTTTTACTGACTGTTATTATTACACATCAGTTTAGGGAGTCGAGGGATCATTATTTTTACTTGTAATTGTTAAACAGTCCTCGCGTCCCTTGGTATTCCATTGCCTATTTAAATGACTAATCATTTATCAGTACAATCACATCTTTTCATTTCTCTCAAACAATGGCACATTATAGTTGGTTTTACTGCTATGGCACAGAAATTGTGACCATTTTTCGAAATTGAATTCTGACTCTATATCCTATCAACAACATTCCATTCGACATCTGGATTCAACTTCCAGGCAACATTAAAAATGATCTGATGTCTTTCCAAAGAGAAGTTCATCTTCATATTCTTAAACAGCAGGAGTAAATCATTCATCTTGCTGTTCTCTTTGTTGAAAGTAGGAAGAAGAATTAATTGTCATCCATTCGTTTCTTTTCACCGTCAGCTTTGTCAGGATTCTTAGACTAGGACTAAGGCTGTTGATGTTAAGAATCTTAGAATAGGACTATCTTGTAATTTTTGCATGTAATTGATAAATTTCATGAAATGTACTCATCTGATATATTAATGAAATTTCCTTTAAATTGCAAGATTTGGTCTTTGTTTCTCAAATTATGTGATTGTGCATGTTTTAATTGCAATTTGTTAATCTTTACTTTATCAATTTTTAACTTTATCCTGTGATGAATGTTTTGATTCAATTATGGTCAATAATAAATTTGGATGATTTGAGAAAACAATTGAAGCACGAGTTTATGCATCTAAACATGTGATAATTGAAGCTGAGAATGTTACTTCTCAGAAAGAGAAAGCAGCTCAAAGTTCTGATACTTTGAAAAGGAAATCTGTAAATTTTGATGCTGCTGAAGCAACTCCTTCATTGGCAAGGAGATTGAAGAAAATGAAGGTTAGGAGGTATTTGGCTAAGGCTATATCAGAAGATACTGAAGAAGCTGAGGAAGGGGATCAAGAATGTCTGATCTCACAAGAACCAGTTATCATTGAAGCCCTTCCAGCTCAAGCCAAAGACACTGCTAATGACACAGTTGTTACCCCTCATATCTATCCTAAAGCTACAGATGATGCTAAAGAACAAACTGATAATTCTGAAATAGATATTCATAATTTGAATATACCTGCAGTTCTTTATCTGGAAGCTCCATCTACATCAAAGACACCAGCTCTGGAGATAAATTCTGCTGATCAGAATTTAGATGATGTTATTCCTGAATCTCCAGTTGCTTCACACACTATTAAGCTATCAGAATAGAATGCGTCTTCCTCAAGTTCTGATGACAGTGTTTCTGTTGAGACTCCAGTACCTACTCTGGGCAAGGAAGAATTGGTGAAGAAATTTGTTGAAAAGGAAGCACCTATTCCTTGGGAGGATACTCACAGAGGTGTTGAGTGGACCAAGAAGTGTAATAAATCAGATTTTATTCCATGTTCTAATATTCTGACAGAGCATATTGCAAAAGCTGATGAGTTGCTCACAAATGCTGACTTCAAGACACAACTCAAGATCACAGCTCTGTCTACAAAACATCTTCAAGGTCTACATACTTTGTAATAACCCCAATTTTTGGGAATTTTTGAAACCCTTATGAATAGTGTTTTTGCTGAATGAGAAAACTTTTCATGCCACGCTATGTAGGGGTTCTGTTATTGATCTTATGGGATTTTATTAGTACTATATGAAGTATATAAGTGTATGTAAATATCGTCAGAACCCAATTCCGAACACTTTAGTTTTTCCCGGAAATCCACAAGATACGGAGAGAATTGAGTATAAGGTAACAGGAAAAAAAAAAGGATTTAAAATTAAAGGATTATAATAGAGGATCATAAAAAGGAATATAATGTATTGAGAAAGGTTAAGGGAACCTAAGTAATAAGATCCCGGGTATGATCCTTCAAGCGATAAACGAGAACGAAAGTTAAGCGAACCGTACAACAGATCAGCGGTCATTAGGCAAACGATTAGGAAGCTAATCAAAGGGATTAATGGGAGTGATGTCATCCAACCAATAGAAAGAAGACAAGGAAGGAAGGATGACATCATGAGGATGAGGTAAGCATGACATGGGAAGAAGGGAGGTGTGGTTGATTTAGGACCACACAAATTCAAGGGCAAGGTGGTAATTTGCTAAATCAAAAACAAAACCAAGCCAACCAACTAGCAAATCATTTCATCAAAAATCAAAAAAATCAGCCAAGGCATTGTTCTTCATATTAGCTCTCGGCTTTTTGCCTTTTTCAAAAAAAAAATTTCCAAAATCAAGATCCAAGCATCCTTAATTGGTAAGAAAATTCCCTAACCATCTTTATGCTTAGTTATGGCTATATCATGAGTTTAAGCCATTAATTCTTTCTCTAGCTTCTTCATTTAATCAATGAAGAAGACAATGAATAGTGTTTTCAAGTTTTTAACTTGAACTTTTTCTTGTTTTTCTTGAAGATCCAAGCTTTCCTAAGGCTTCTCCAAGCTTATTAAGGCTTCCTAGCTCCACCCACCACTCCAAGGAAGGTATACCATTTTCAAACCCTAGGTTCATATATATTATAAGTGATTTTGATGAGTAGGATGTTATGGTATCTTATTGTTATGATTAGAGTTTGAGGTTTGGTATGGTAGTGAAATGAGATGGTAATTTTGTGGTTTTGATTTAAAGAAACTTAAGTATGATTAAAGTTAGGTTTAAGCATATGTATGAATGATTAAAATTGAATTGGTTGGGATTGTTATGATGTGATAAGGATGGGTGGTTGTTGTGTGTTGGATTTGAGGATGGTTTGTGTTGATTGTGGATAGTTTAAAAAATGGGAAATCGCGTAAACATAGCCGTCGTAACGTCCGATTTTCTTTGGACTGTTTTTGTGCATAGCATTAGGACCCGAGAACCCCCTGCTAAATTGTGACCACTGCCATGTTTAGATAGCTCATGTTACGAGCTTCGTTTTGATATGTAGTTCGTTCGATTCCGATTTACGGTTTAGGAGAAACGACCGTTTCAAGTAACGGCGTTTCGCGAACGAAACTTTTTCCCTCGCCTTACTTTGGAATGTAGGTTAAAGACCAAAAAGGGTTAATTAATGCATGAAACATTTATGGTAAGTGTTTTAGGCAGTTGGTAAGTCACTCGCGAAGGAATCGCTTTAAAACTCGTAAAGGTTAAATTATTAAAAATGGTGGAGCCGAGGGTACCCGAGTGACTTAAGCGAATCAGTGAGCGCAAAACAAGCGTTAGAGTCTAAGTTAGTTAAAGTATAGAATTACAAGTGATCTTGGTTTAATTCCAACTTACTTGTTGTTTATAGGTTACCAGACTCGTCCCGAGCCATTCGTAACCCCCAGTCGCTCAGGCAAGTTTTCTACCCGTTATACTGTTGTTGTGATGTAAATATATGTATATGCATTATCTTGTGATATTGCATGATTGTTATTAGCAAATTTTGCGATATATTGGAGCATGCTAATATGGTATATATGCATGTCTGTTTCGTAATCTGGTTATCTATCTGTTGATTTCAATGCTTATAGTTGCATAATACCTATGCTAGAAATAAGCAAGTAGTTGCGTATACCCTTAGTATAGGGGATAAAAGGTGAACATATTTCTAAACCGGGAGTCGATGTTCCCGAGTATATTATATATATATATTTATATATATATATATATGGATATAGTTTTTAAAACTATGGATCGAATAAGGTTTATTCGATACCTTTATTCTATTATTTGAATATTATTTGAATATTCATTCGAGGGCTTATGACTCAGTTTATTTTATTATTTGAATATTATTTGAATATTCATTCGAGGGCTTATGACTCAGTTTATTTTATTATTTGAATATTATTTTAATATTCATTCGAGGGCTTATGACTCAGTTTATTTTATTATTTGAATATTATTTGAATATTCATTCGAGGGCTTATGACTCCTTTTATATTATTTATTGAATATTATTTGAATATTCATTCGAAGGCTTATGACTCTTTTATATTATTTATGAATATTATTTGAATATTCATTTGAGGATCTATGACTCCGATTATGTGCTGTAATATATTCTTTATTTTATTAAAGAATAAGGTGTAAATAATCAAACTTATTTTCGGTTATTCAAATAAAGATAATACTTTTATATAAGTATATCTTTGGTTATTTAATATTCGTTTTAAGTATAAGTTTTAAAACTTCTACTTCAATTATTTTTATAAAGATTATTCTTTATGGGAATATTAATTAAAATAATAATATTCAGTCATTTTCTAAAATATTCTGGGGACTGATTTACTTCATTAAATCAGCCTTACTCCAAACACTCTTTAAAGTGTTTTCGAGTCTTCAAAATGATTTTTAAAAGTCAGAGCGGATCCCAAAACTCATTTTTATATTTAAAGATCTTCCTTTTAAGGGGATTTAAATACTCGCTCAAAACCTGGGGAATCCGGCTCTGTGGTGTATTTTATATTCGCAACAAGGTTGCAGATTTGGTAAATGAATTGATTACTTGCCCAACGTTCGGGAAGTAAGCCCCTCTCATTGAGTCGGCATAAGCGACAGGCCGGGGTACGGTCTATTATTGTGTAAGTGGCTCAGTGGGAGTCCATCAAATGCATAAGTGGCTGAGTGGCAGTCCAGCATAGGTCTTAATTATGACCAGGGTGATGACCAGTGGGGAATTCGTCCATCTACTAGTAGAAAAGGTTACTTATTGGTATCTTTGCCTGATCAGCGAGATATCGGGTTTATGCCAAAATTCTTTTCCTTTCCAAAATTCATTGGATGTTTCAAACTCTGTTCATACTTTACATAACAGAGGTTCCAGGAAATGTTTAAGAGATATATATATGTGGATATATATATATATATATCGGGACTAAATAAAGTATCTCGTAACTTTATTTCATTCAATAATATTTCAAAGATTGAATCTATTCAAATCTTGTCTTGTAGTCTCATCTATGTGATGAACTTTTGAAACTGATTATAACTTGAACGGTGGTAGTTCAAGTAGTATTGGGAAAGATATAAGTATATTGGGGTATTTGGTAACCTCATCTTTTAAACTTATATCTAATTAATAATTGTCTTATGTATGACAAAGATTTTCAGAAAAACGTTGAGACAAGGTTAGATATATGAGATCACCTTGCAACGATATTTTTTATATACAGTTATACACTGGGATTTTGTGTATATTATGCATGGAAGAGGACTTCCAATATTTTGAAAAGTATATATGTATATATATATATACTGAATATTTTGCGACTTCATCGCATTAAGTTATCAACTTGGTTCATTTCTTTTGACCAAGACTTTCATGAGTATTATGAGTAGACTCATATACGGTAAATAATTATGCATATTATTTTGGTGGGCTTGCTGCTCACCCTTGCTTTCTTCTTTCATCACACAACATCAGATAGACAAGATGAACCGGACCAAGCTCCCGATTCGCAAGAGGTTAGAAAACGTTCGGCAGTCTTCTGGAAGCGTTGATGCGGCTGTAGCTGAGGTAGGAACTACCAATAGGCTAGGCTTTCAACTTTTGATGTACCAGACTTATGTATAATACGAATTGTAATAATGGCAAATAAAATGTAAATCTATTCAGAAAACCTTTTAAGGTGTATTGGCAGATAATTGTGGAATATAATTACTTGTGGTTATATTTTTTGATGTTCATCTCTGAGACTATAACGGATTGTGGTGTGTGTTAGTGTGGGGTCACAGCATAAGGTTATTTTTATTAAGTAAGTGAAGTGGTATTGTGGAATGAAAGACCGTGACGACTCGGATCCCCGACCCCGGATCTGGGGGTGTTACAGAAATGATATCAGAGCTAAGCGTTATAAACCTCAGAGATGATGGGACGTTAAGATAATAAGTTCACTAAGATAATAAGAACTCTTGCCAAGTTCATAGTCGGGCTACCTAACGTAGCACTGACAGTTAAAACCCTTATGGGAACCCTTATGGGTATCGTGATAGTAACATAGTTTGTCCTCGTATAGGGCAGCGGGGCACCAAACCTTGAGGTTCAGGAGCATCAGCATGAGGATGTTTTATTACAAGTTGGAGATCAAATTGTGAATCCGATGGAGTACCCTAATGAGGGACCGGATGAGGTTCAGATAGAGAATGCTGCGGTTGAGGATGTGATTCCGGAAAGGATTGTGGCTGAGGAGGATCTCATGGAGGATCCTGATGAGAATGAAGAGAGGACCGTTGAGGAACAGATGACCGCAGTCAGGGCGACTACCAGAGCAAGAATGGCCGCGAGGGTGGCCCTAGAGAATGAAGAGTTACCAAGGGCACAAAAGTTAATGAGGGCAGAAGGAGTGGGGCCTTCCACAACCCCAATTATACCAGTATCAGACCCTCTTCCAGAGGCTCCTGTAGACCTCCATGAGGTTCCACCAATTCCTGTTCCCTCCCCTGTACAGAGCCCAGCACATACTGAGGAAATGCCACCTTTATCCCCTGCACCATTGTCACCTGATACCGTGCTTGGTTATCCATTTGGATCTCCTGGGTCTGCACCACCTGTTCCCCATGGACTGCTAGATGCTACCACTCAGGCATCTCTTATCGCTGATTATCATATGACTTTGGGTGGCCTGTCAGAGGCCCGGAATGTTAGGAGTGATCTGTTGGATCGACTTACTGCACCAAGGATTGAGGGTGGGATACTTCCGGCAGGATTAGCGTATAGCATGGAAAGGATTGAGGCTACCACCCGTGTTACAGCTAGAGGCCATCTTGAGGGTCAGGTTGATCCAGCTCTACTTGCGACTATCTTAGACCTCATCACCTCTGTGATGGAACAGGTTAGGGATGTTGTGCGTGCTCACACCTCTTAATCCATGGTAGTGTGCAGAGCCAGAGCAATCAAACAAGGGTCTCATGTAGCACCGCTTTTGGATGATTAGCCTAAGTTATGAATGATTAGTATTAATGACGAGATGGCTATTTATGGTAGTACTTTTGGGATAGGAGCGATAAGTTCATATGATGTAATCCTCTTTAATATGTTCAGTTGTTGTACCCTCGAACAAATGGTTATGTATATATTCGTTAATTTCAGTTCAGATCAGTTTGATTGTGATAAATCACATTGTTAATTGCTCTATTAACACTTAAGAGAGTGTCATGAAGTTTATCGAACTTAAGAATTCATAATTTGCAATCGTGCAAGGACTAAACGAGGGGAAGACTTAAGCAAAGTAAGTAAGACAAATATCCAGAGACTCTCAAAATTTTCCAAGTAATATGCCCCACAAGGAATAAGATTAGGGGCAAACCTTGAATGTGATAATCAGGGAGGTCGCAATTAAGATATAAGGAACCCAGAATATAATAAAGTGGAAAATGAGGATTTTAAATTAAAAGATGACCCCAATTATGGGGAGTAGGAAGAAATATTTAGACAAAAAAAAAAAAAAAAAGCAGAAGTCGAGCGAGATAAGGAGACCCGAGGCGGTACTCCTATACGGAAATTCATGGACCTATCTAAACAGAACTTATACTTTATTCCCAACCACCACCTTGAGGAAGCAATGCGATAGGAAATTCTTTCAGGACCTTTAAGTCGCTAAGCTCTCAGAGTTCCAAGGAACAAGCTGACCCAGTCGAGGCAAGAGCCTGGCTAAAGGAAATATAGGGAATCATTTGAGATTCTGAATGATTGACGAATCACAAAAGAGTGTTTTTGTCACTTACCCTCCTAAGGGAGAGACCACCCGCTGGTGAAAGACCAAGAAAGGCATGGAGCCAGAGATTTTAATAAACTGATTAAAGTTTAGCCAATTATTTTCGGGAAGGTAATTCCCAAGGTTATGGAGATAGTGTAAAAGCTTTAGAGCCAGATCAAAGGCGGACGAGTATGATGAATTATGAATCTAAGTTGTAAAAAGTTGTCAAGATTCGTTCTGAGGGCACGAATCCAGAATGACGGGATATTTGAAATCAATGCTTATGTTGTGTTTGTTCATGAAATAATGATAAGGGAGTTGGGTATAAGGAAACCCTAAAGACTCGTAGCAATAGATATAGAAAAGTATGCATTCGTAAGGATGAGGGTGATTCACCATGAGTTAAAGTTGATGGTGGAAGGCATAAGAGATATATATAGTTTACCCCTGTAAGTTGGGGGGATTTGAGGAAACCTTGAGACAGTTTGAAGGATAAATAATGAGACGCGGATAGACTGAGGAGACAAGGAAGTAAGAAATTAGGAAAATTGGATGAAGGAAGTGACCTTCAAGAATGTGAAGTGTAAGACCGGTGGCTTGATACCCAGAAAGGGAGACGCCAGGTATGAGAGATATCCCAACATTGAGGTGACTGTTGAGATAAACAACAAAAGTAAATAAGGAATTATTAAGAAGAAGTTCATGTTGAACACGACCAACATCTTCCAGAACATCCTTGTTATCGTTACCAAATTAGGCAAGACAAGCGGATAACCGTTGTTATCTTTTGGAGGCCATATTTATTAACCTCATTTTGAATACAGACGTTATTGTGAAATTAGACATGTACTATCAAGGTGGTAATGATTGAATAAGATACCCTTATCAGGGATATATGACTTGATTTATCCATGGAAGGATGCAGGTACCTTTTAAAGGTGGAATTAAGGATAGAACATCGGTAACTTAAAATGAATCCTAGGGGAATGCATAAAGGTTGGCATTTCACCCTTAATAGGGACAGTATGAGTTTTGACAGTATGATTGGGAAAGGGTTAAGGTAGCAACAACCTTTAAGAATCAGTGGAGAAATTTTTCAGAAGTATATAGACAATGGTTCTAGTATTAGTAAATGGTATTTTGATATGCCCTGTATCTAGGGAATACAGGAGGAACGATTGAAGGATAACCTTAGAGGTTTTACAGGGAGAAAGGTAATATTCGAAATTCTCAAGAATAGAAATGTTGATAAAGGAAATATGACGTAATTATAATGTTGCCAAGTGGGGCACGTGTTAAACCACGATAAAGTATGGATCGAACCAGTAATGGTCGAAATTGTTCAGGGCAATTAGGACTTAAGATAAAAGATGTTCTAAGTATGATTGAGAGTCAGTCGTGACAGTGATTAACCTCTAAAGACTGAGGCAATAACTTATGGAAAAATGGTGATATTTTTACTCATCAGATATTAAGGAAAACATCTTCACTCAAGCAGTGATCGGAAATAAGGTAGAAAATTTATTTGGAGGTGGTTAAAAAGACATTGACTGTAAGGAAATTTTACTATCAGGAAAGGCCAAAGAGGTGGCCGACACTTTAAAGGTAAGTGGATAATTATAGGCGCGTGTGCCAAAAGAATACAGTGATGATGGTTAGAAATGTGAAGGTTGAATTATGGTTTGGAAGATTGACATTCCTTCTGATGACGGTGCAATACCCAACCGTAATAGTAGTAGGTAAAGGTTTCATTCGTGTAATCGCCATGAACGGGCTATCTATCTTAGGAGGTCCTATCTGGGGATAAGCCAGGACCATGTTTCCAAAAGGACTAAACGAACCTTTGAGTTAAGTCTTCTATCGAAGGCATATGATTAAAAATGGTATTAGCCTGCTATCGTTGCTTTGAGCGAAACTCTTCTGCAATTTTATCTGCTTCATGTCATGTATGTATGTCAGAATCAGGAGTGTTCTTCATGAATCGTGAATGGTGATTATGTTACCTCCTTAGAAGGATTTGATACGACATGTATGGACTCCGTATGGTTAGCTATTAAGATTTCATGGAATGTGAATGACGACAGTAGGTCAGTGGTGGACCATAGTAAGGCAGCAATGATTCTGCGAGTATCGAGCTGATTACAACCGTGAGAGTTGTATTGGAATGGGTGTTGGGATTGAGTACCACTAATCGGGTCGTGGTAGTGTATAAGTTATCATCGATAGACTAATTAAGTAGAGTGTCTACCTAGTGAATCATTATTCTTTCTTATCAATAGGGAGTCGTATTATTATACGAGGAAGGTTGCGGTGCAAGCATAGAATTCTAGTAACGATGATGTCTAGAATGAGATCCCAGATTCGATTTTCGATGTCGAGGGAGTTTCAAGGGTAATTGTGTATAAGCTCGAGGAAGAGCATGGGTCCATAGAATGATGGACGGGATAGCGAAAATATTTAGGCACGTGAAATGCGATGCTATAATACTTGATGCGGATATAAATACATATATGTTTTATTCTTCTATGACAAACCTCTATAGTTCAGAGGTAGATTCCAAGCCAGATATTTTATGGCAATAAAATTTTTATGAATATACAATTCTCTTCAATTCGTTCTTTTCTCTTCTTTTCATTTCATGTAATCTGAGAAGAACAACCCTTCCAGAAAGGGGAGGTATTGCCGAATGACTATCTATCTGTGTGATAGAAGCCTAGTAGGATACCAGCTATTGTTTAATTGCTTGTCAAGTACTAAAGGCTGGCCACCTTCTGTACTAACTATGCGATATAACAAGTGTTCATGATCATAGTGATCTCTCAACAAATTCCTTTACTTCTATTTGATTGATCAAATTTTGGAAAATAGAAACAGCTGAAAAAAAAAGGAGTAATAAAGTGGTGGTAGTATGCGGAATGGGAATACATTCGTGATACTAAGGTTGACGTGGTTATTAAAGGGTTATAGAACGCTAGCGAGCAAAAGTATGACCAGTATAATATTAGGAACGGAAGGTGATAGCGATTACGAACTGGAAAAGAATGGGTATTGAGGAGCAAGAGCTCTAATGATTGGAAGCTATGATGAGAGTCTGTGCAATAGACTTGAAAGAAATTGGAATGATCACTTAATTCGGATTGAGTTATCTTACGACAATAGATCATATGTCATTATCGAGATGTCGCCTTATGAGATCCTTGAGGGAAGACAATTTCGATCTCCCTTATGTTAGGATGAAGTTGTAGAGCGCAAGATGCTCGGACCCGCAGTAGTCCAAAGGACCAAGGATATGATAGATCTAATCAGAGGACGGCTGGTAGTAGCCCAAGATGGACATGATAAGTATGTTGATTTGACACGAAAGGATAAAGAGTATGAAATAGGGGACCTAGTAATGTTATAGGTATCCCTTGGAAAGGATTGATGAGGTTCGGAAAGAAAGGAAAGCTAAGTCTACAATTTGTTGGACCCTTGGATATATTAAGACGTTTGGGAAGTTAGCATATGAGCTAGCCTTAACCCAGAACCTGTAGCAAGTTCGTAACGTGTTTCACGTATCAATGTTAAGGAAGTGTAATTTAGATGCCAGATGAATAGAGGCATATGAGCGCATAGATATGCAACCCGACGTAACCTATATGGAGCAACCAGGAAGGGTTATAGAGTGAAAAGGGACAAGTGCTTAGGAGAAGGATTATCAAACTAGGCAGAGTTTGGTGGTAGAACCACAATGTGGGAAAATTGACTCGAGAGTTAGAAAGTGTGATGCTAAGAGAGTGTCCCCATTTGTTTTCTATCTGATTCCGGGACGGAATCCTTTTAAGGAGGGGAGACTGTAATAACCCCAATTTTTGGGAATTTTTGAAACCCTTATGAATAGTGTTTTTGCTGAATGAGAAAACTTTTCATGCCACGCTATGTAGGGGTTCTGTTATTGATCTTATGGGATTTTATTAGTACTATATGAAGTATATAAGTGTATGTAAATATCGTCAGAACCCAATTCCGAACACTTTAGTTTTTCCCGGAAATCCACAAGATACGGAGAGAATTGAGTATAAGGTAACAGGAAAAAAAAAAGGATTTAAAATTAAAGGATTATAATAGAGGATCATAAAAAGGAATATAATGTATTGAGAAAGGTTAAGGGAACCTAAGTAATAAGATCCCGGGTATGATCCTTCAAGCGATAAACGAGAACGAAAGTTAAGCGAACCGTACAACAGATCAGCGGTCATTAGGCAAACGATTAGGAAGCTAATCAAAGGGATTAATGGGAGTGATGTCATCCAACCAATAGAAAGAAGACAAGGAAGGAAGGATGACATCATGAGGATGAGGTAAGCATGACATGGGAAGAAGGGAGGTGTGGTTGATTTAGGACCACACAAATTCAAAGGGCAAGGTGGTAATTTGCTAAATCAAAAACAAAACCAAGCCAACCAACTAGCAAATCATTTCATCAAAAATCAAAAAAATCAGCCAAGGCATTGTTCTTCATATTAGCTCTCGGCTTTTTGCCTTTTTCAAAAAAAAAATTTCCAAAATCAAGATCCAAGCATCCTTAATTGGTAAGAAAATTCCCTAACCATCTTTATGCTTAGTTATGGCTATATCATGAGTTTAAGCCATTAATTCTTTCTCTAGCTTCTTCATTTAATCAATGAAGAAGACAATGAATAGTGTTTTCAAGTTTTTAACTTGAACTTTTTCTTGTTTTTCTTGAAGATCCAAGCTTTCCTAAGGCTTCTCCAAGCTTATTAAGGCTTCCTAGCTCCACCCACCACTCCAAGGAAGGTATACCATTTTCAAACCCTAGGTTCATATATATTATAAGTGATTTTGATGAGTAGGATGTTATGGTATCTTATTGTTATGATTAGAGTTTGAGGTTTGGTATGGTAGTGAAATGAGATGGTAATTTTGTGGTTTTGATTTAAAGAAACTTAAGTATGATTAAAGTTAGGTTTAAGCATATGTATGAATGATTAAAATTGAATTGGTTGGGATTGTTATGATGTGATAAGGATGGGTGGTTGTTGTGTGTTGGATTTGAGGATGGTTTGTGTTGATTGTGGATAGTTTAAAAAATGGGAAATCGCGTAAACATAGCCGTCGTAACGTCCGATTTTCTTTGGACTGTTTTTGTGCATAGCATTAGGACCCGAGAACCCCCTGCTAAATTGTGACCACTGCCATGTTTAGATAGCTCATGTTACGAGCTTCGTTTTGATATGTAGTTCGTTCGATTCCGATTTACGGTTTAGGAGAAACGACCGTTTCAAGTAACGGCGTTTCGCGAACGAAACTTTTTCCCTCGCCTTACTTTGGAATGTAGGTTAAAGACCAAAAAGGGTTAATTAATGCATGAAACATTTATGGTAAGTGTTTTAGGCAGTTGGTAAGTCACTCGCGAAGGAATCGCTTTAAAACTCGTAAAGGTTAAATTATTAAAAATGGTGGAGCCGAGGGTACCCGAGTGACTTAAGCGAATCAGTGAGCGCAAAACAAGCGTTAGAGTCTAAGTTAGTTAAAGTATAGAATTACAAGTGATCTTGGTTTAATTCCAACTTACTTGTTGTTTATAGGTTACCAGACTCGTCCCGAGCCATTCGTAACCCCCAGTCGCTCAGGCAAGTTTTCTACCCGTTATACTGTTGTTGTGATGTAAATATATGTATATGCATTATCTTGTGATATTGCATGATTGTTATTAGCAAATTTTGCGATATATTGGAGCATGCTAATATGGTATATATGCATGTCTGTTTCGTAATCTGGTTATCTATCTGTTGATTTCAATGCTTATAGTTGCATAATACCTATGCTAGAAATAAGCAAGTAGTTGCGTATACCCTTAGTATAGGGGATAAAAGGTGAACATATTTCTAAACCGGGAGTCGATGTTCCCGAGTATATTATATATATATATTTATATATATATATATATATGGATATAGTTTTTAAAACTATGGATCGAATAAGGTTTATTCGATACCTTTATTCTATTATTTGAATATTATTTGAATATTCATTCGAGGGCTTATGACTCAGTTTATTTTATTATTTGAATATTCATTCGAGGGCTTATGACTCAGTTTATTTTATTATTTGAATATTATTTGAATATTCATTCGAGGGCTTATGACTCAGTTTATTTTATTATTTGAATATTATTTGAATATTCATTCGAGGGCTTATGACTCCTTTTATATTATTTATTGAATATTATTTGAATATTCATTCGAAGGCTTATGACTCTTTTATATTATTTATGAATATTATTTGAATATTCATTTGAGGATCTATGACTCCGATTATGTGCTGTAATATATTCTTTATTTTATTAAAGAATAAGGTGTAAATAATCAAACTTATTTTCGGTTATTCAAATAAAGATAATACTTTTATATAAGTATATCTTTGGTTATTTAATATTCGTTTTAAGTATAAGTTTTAAAACTTCTACTTCAATTATTTTTATAAAGATTATTCTTTATGGGAATATTAATTAAAATAATAATATTCAGTCATTTTCTAAAATATTCTGGGGACTGATTTACTTCATTAAATCAGCCTTACTCCAAACACTCTTTAAAGTGTTTTCGAGTCTTCAAAATGATTTTTAAAAGTCAGAGCGGATCCCAAAACTCATTTTTATATTTAAAGATCTTCCTTTTAAGGGGATTTAAATACTCGCTCAAAACCTGGGGAATCCGGCTCTGTGGTGTATTTTATATTCGCAACAAGGTTGCAGATTTGGTAAATGAATTGATTACTTGCCCAACGTTCGGGAAGTAAGCCCCTCTCATTGAGTCGGCATAAGCGACAGGCCGGGGTACGGTCTATTATTGTGTAAGTGGCTCAGTGGGAGTCCATCAAATGCATAAGTGGCTGAGTGGCAGTCCAGCATAGGTCTTAATTATGACCAGGGTGATGACCAGTGGGGAATTCGTCCATCTACTAGTAGAAAAGGTTACTTATTGGTATCTTTGCCTGATCAGCGAGATATCGGGTTTATGCCAAAATTCTTTTCCTTTCCAAAATTCATTGGATGTTTCAAACTCTGTTCATACTTTACATAACAGAGGTTCCAGGAAATGTTTAAGAGATATATATATGTGGATATATATATATATATATCGGGACTAAATAAAGTATCTCGTAACTTTATTTCATTCAATAATATTTCAAAGATTGAATCTATTCAAATCTTGTCTTGTAGTCTCATCTATGTGATGAACTTTTGAAACTGATTATAACTTGAACGGTGGTAGTTCAAGTAGTATTGGGAAAGATATAAGTATATTGGGGTATTTGGTAACCTCATCTTTTAAACTTATATCTAATTAATAATTGTCTTATGTATGACAAAGATTTTCAGAAAAACGTTGAGACAAGGTTAGATATATGAGATCACCTTGCAACGATATTTTTTATATACAGTTATACACTGGGATTTTGTGTATATTATGCATGGAAGAGGACTTCCAATATTTTGAAAAGTATATATGTATATATATATATACTGAATATTTTGCGACTTCATCGCATTAAGTTATCAACTTGGTTCATTTCTTTTGACCAAGACTTTCATGAGTATTATGAGTAGACTCATATACGGTAAATAATTATGCATATTATTTTGGTGGGCTTGCTGCTCACCCTTGCTTTCTTCTTTCATCACACAACATCAGATAGACAAGATGAACCGGACCAAGCTCCCGATTCGCAAGAGGTTAGAAAACGTTCGGCAGTCTTCTGGAAGCGTTGATGCGGCTGTAGCTGAGGTAGGAACTACCAATAGGCTAGGCTTTCAACTTTTGATGTACCAGACTTATGTATAATACGAATTGTAATAATGGCAAATAAAATGTAAATCTATTCAGAAAACCTTTTAAGGTGTATTGGCAGATAATTGTGGAATATAATTACTTGTGGTTATATTTTTTGATGTTCATCTCTGAGACTATAACGGATTGTGGTGTGTGTTAGTGTGGGGTCACAGCATAAGGTTATTTTTATTAAGTAAGTGAAGTGGTATTGTGGAATGAAAGACCGTGACGACTCGGATCCCCGACCCCGGATCTGGGGGTGTTACATACTTCTACTCATGAAAAGGTTGATACACTCAGGGAACAAGCTGATAAGTTCAATCTACAGGTCAAGCTTGACAAGAACAGGTATATCAGACCTATTTCTGAAAAAGTTGCAGCCATTGAGAAAACTTAAGAGAAGCAACATGCCCAAATTGCTGAGGTTCTGGCTAATCAAGCTTCTTAGAAAGCTCAATTGGATGAAATCCAATCTTCAGTTGAACTTCTTCTTTCTCTCTTACTTCCTGGTGATGCCAAAAAGGGGGAGAAGGTAGTTAAGTCCAAATGCTCACCTATTCAAGAACTGAAGAAAAAGGATGATAAAGGTGATGACCAGGGAAACTCTGAAAAGAGCAGAGGTCAAAGAAAAATTCAAGGAAAATCTTCTATTCAGAACAAGTCAAGTTCTGATGCTGTGAATGCTCAAAGATTGAAGTCAAGTGGTGATAAGCAAAGTCTAATGTCAAGTTCTGATATTCTGATTCAGTCAGGATCTGAAGACTCTCAGAAGTTTTTGCAAACTCTGAAGTTAAAGGGGAAGCAGACTACTGTTTATTACAAAGATCCTAAAATCCAGACACTTGATGAGGAGATAGCAAGAAGATTCTTTCTAAAACACAATCCAGGAATGGATTTAGAAACTCTCAAGGAGGAAGAAGCTAGATTTGCTGCTGAGAAGACAAATCCTAAGTCTAAAGCTTCTGATGCAAAGAAACCTCCAAGGCCTAAGGAAAAAGGCATTGTGATCAAGGAAAAGTTAAATTCTGAAACTTCAAAGTTCAAGACTAGATCACAGACTGGGAGTGATCCCAAAGATAAAGGGAAACGAAAAATTTATGAACCAACCAAGTCATTGGACTTGAAAACTTCTCAAGATCTAATGAAACCAGTGTGTAAAATGGTTCAAGTAAATGATGATAATCTTGTTGAAGATGAAACTGTTCAAATTCTAAAAAGAAGAAAGATAAATGAAGATTCTTAAACAACCTCTGACACTGCTCAAGTTGTTGTTTAGAATAAAGGACATGAAGGTACAGAAGAAACAACAAATTTTGATCAAGCTATCAAGACATCAACTACTGACAATGCTCAAGTTGATTTGGGTAAAATGATAATTGCTGATAAGAAGAAGCTGTTATGGAAGAAAGCTACTCCAGTTGAACCAAAATCCAATCTCATGATTAATCAACTCGCTACATTTGGGTTGAGATCCCAGCAACCTAGAGATAGAGCTGGATTAGGTTCTGACGAAGAGAAGATTCAAACAGGAGTAGAGCTTACTCTAAGAGATCCTTTCATATTGACAGACAAACCATATGAACAAATAAAACAAAGGCACCTTGACAAGGTGTTGTCTGCTCAAGTTGTGATAGATGCTCATGATAAAGAAAATCTAAA
Source organism: Apium graveolens (assembly GCF_009905375.1). NCBI lineage: Eukaryota > Viridiplantae > Streptophyta > Magnoliopsida > Apiales > Apiaceae > Apium > Apium graveolens. Next base: position 240,864,469 of record NC_133654.1, read on the forward strand.
AGAGAAATTGATCTTATTTCTCAATGATGGAAGGACTTATAGATTAGCTGATACTGATGTATTAAAGAAGTCTATCAGAGAACTTCAACATATTCACTATCTTCTGGAAGTAAAATCTGATGTTACAAGAAGATGGTCAGAATACATTTTGAAGGCTATAAGAGATCTATTCAGAATCTCTGGTACAAAGACTTCTCATTACAGTCCAATGATTATTGAAGGTGATGGAAGAGAATTTCCTATGCTGAAGAATTCTGCTAAGGTGGAAGTTATTTTGAAAGGAAGATGCTTATGTTATAATGAAAACTCTTCACATCCTAAGGTTATCAGACTTGGTGATGGACTTGAAAGAACATCCATTCAAGCTCTCAGAACAGCCATTTATCAAATTGGTGATAGTAAAGAAGAAGAACTGATGCAGGTCAAAGCACAGTTAGCTGAAGTTCTGAAGAAAGCTGAAGATAATCTGATAAATGATTTTGTTAAGAATCATTATGGATTCAGATTGATTCAGTGATGTTGGTCAAGCTGGATGTTTTGTAAGTTGTAATTAATAGTCTTATTAAACTTTTATTGCATTTGAACTTAAATGCTTTTAAAATCATCAAATCTATTAACTTGTATATTCTTGCATAATTTACAAGTTGGGGGAGATTGTTGGATATATTTGAGATGTCATGTCTAATATGTTTCATGTTTAGTGTTCAGATCTTAACTAACAGGAAATATCAGTTTTTACTGGAATCAGGACTTACTGGAAGTCAGGACTTAAGGATATCAGGATTTAGATTATCAGAAGATGGATATTAGAACTTAAGTACTGGAGGACTAACAATTAAGGAAGGAAGCTGATTCACAGGAAAGAAGATCGAGACTAATACAAGAAGAAGATATGCATGAAAAGTGTTAGAGGACTAGAAGAATTATATAAGATATCTGATTGATATATTTTAGGAGACAGAATTATATTTCATATCAATTAGAAGTTATCTTGTAACTGTGTGTCTATATAAACACAGACATAGGTTTACTCTATAAGAGTTACGATCATCGAGAAGATCATACAATTGTAACCTAGCAGCTCTCGCGATATTTGTTCATCACTGAGAGAGAATAGTTCCATTGTAACAAAGTTTATTATATCGAATACATCTGTTTTCTGTTACTTGTGCTTTAAATCGATTTGATTGTATTCTACACTGTATTCAACCCCCTTCTACAATGTTGTGTGACCTAACAAAGAGATCAAGTCACAAAAGTAAAATATTGAATTCTATAAGTGCACCTTTGTAACTTATTCACATGGATTTATTTGGAACAGTTAATGTCCTATCAGTTTTAAGAAAGAAGTATGCACTTGTGGTGGTGGATTACTACTCAAGGTACATATGGGTAGAATTTATGCACTCAAAAGACAAAATCTTACACATCATAATTGAACACATCAAGAAGATTGAGAAGCAGGTTGAAGATCAGGAATGTGTGAAAAGATTAAGGAGTGACAATGGAACAAAATTCAGGAATGCAACCTTAACTGAATTCTGTAAAGACCAGGGCATTGTTCAAGAATTCTCAGCTGCAAGAACAGCTCATCAAAATGGGGTAGTTGAGAGAAAGAACAAAACACCTGCTAGAACAATGCTGCAATATGCCAATTTACCAATTAATTTTTGGGAAGTAGCCGTCAACACTACATGCTACATTCAGAACAGATATCTCGTCAGCAAAAATCTTGGCAAATCACCCTACTCAATTTTATCAAGAAGGAAACCTATTGTAAAGCATATTCATGTGTTTGGAAGAAAGTGTTATGTTCTAAAGGACAACTCTGAATATGTGAGAAAATTTGACTCTAAAATTTTCGAGGCAATTTTCCTTGGATATTCATTAGAGAGAACTATATAAAAAGTCTATTTGATTGTACACAAGAAAATTATGGAAAACATAGATGTTACTTTTGATAATAACAAATGTCCAGGCTTGGAATGCCTTACTGAAAATGAAGCTGAGTCCCTACTATTTGAAAATCTCCAAATTGATGGTGATTTTGAGGATGAAACTGAAGTCAAAATATAACACATAATTGATGAAGAGTCTACTGATCAAATGAATCATGAGAAGGGAATCTCATCTCATGTACCTGAATTTGATAGCATAAACTCAGGGGGAGAAAGAGAAGAAGGTTCTGCAAGTCATGCAAATGGTGAAGGAAATGCAGAAAGCTCAAGTCAACAAACTCACACCAGAAAGTGGGATAGAAGTCACACTAGAGAAGCAATTGTTGGTGATCCAACTGTTGGAGCGAGGACTAGAAGTGAAACTGCAAATGAATGTCTACATTCATGTTTTCTTTCATAAATTGAGCCAAAGAAAACTGAAAAAAGATCTACTTAATCCTGATTGGATACCTGCTATACAAGAGGAGCTAAATCAGTTTGAAATAAATAAAGTTTGGGAATTGGTTCCTGCACCAAAGAACAGAAGTGTAATTGGAACTAAGTGGGTATTTAGGAACAAAATGGATGAAAATGGGATTTTAACCAGAAACAAAGTAAGGTTGGTTGCAAAAGGATACTCACAGGAATAAAGAATTGATTATGATGAAACTTTTGCTCCAGTTGCAAGACTTGAAGCAATAAGGATCTTTCTTGCATTTGTTGTACACTAAAATTTTAAAGTGTATCAAATGGATGTCAAGAGTGCCTTCCTTAATGGTGAGTTGGAAGAAGAAGTTCATGTACAATAGCCACCTGGATTTGAAGATCCAGAATTTCCAGATTTTGTATACAAGTTGCTCAAGGCTCTCTATGGACTTAAACAAGAACCTAGAGCCCGATATGACACACTCTCAGAATTTCTACTAAAACATGGATTTACTAGAGGAACAATAGACAAGACACTCTTCTATAAGCTACATGGTAGTGATATGATCCTAGTTCAGATTTATATGGATGATATCAACTTTGGATCTACTAATGAAAAGCTTTGTCAAAGATTCTTTAAGCTTATGCAGAGTGACTATGAAATAAGTATGATGGGGGAATTGAGTTACTTTCTTGGACTTCAAGTCAGTAAAAGAAGTGATGGAATCTTCATCAGCCAAACTAAGTATGTCAAGGATTTATTGAAGAAGTTTGGTATGGTTGATTGTTCACCTGCATCTACACCTATGTCTACATCTATAAAATGGGATAGAGATAAAAAGGGCAAAAGTGTAGATATTTTAAGCTATAGAGGAATGATTGGATATTTGTTGTACTTAACTGCAAGTAGACCAGACATCATATTTGCAACATGTATGTGTGCAAGATTTCAAGCCAATCCAAAAGAATCACATTTGATGGTTGTGAAAAGGATTTTCAGATACTTAAAGGGGACTCCAAACTTGGGATTGTGGTATCCTAAGGGAATAGGTTTTGAAGCTGTTGGATATACATATGCAAATTTTGTTGGATGCAGGGTTGACAGAAAGAGCACTAGTGGAAGCTGTCAGTTTCTTGGACAAAGACTTGTAACCTGGTATAGAAAGAAACAACAATCTCTGTCAACTTCCACAGTTGAGGCTGAATATATAGCTGCTGGAAGTTGTTGTGGTCAAGTGCTTTGGATTTGAAATCAGCTATTGGATTATGGCCTAGTATTAAAAAAAATTCCAAAAATGTGTGATAATACTAGTGCTATATCTATTGTAGCTAATCCACTTAATCATTCTAGGACAAAGCACGTTGATGTAAGGTACCATTTTATTAGAGAACATGCTGCAAATGGTACCATTGAGCTAATCTTTGTTCCAACAGAAAAACAATTAGCTGACATTTTCACTAAACCTTTGGATGAAGCAACTTTCACCAGACTTGTTGGTGAAATTGGAATGTTAAATTCTTCATTCTAAGGCAATAACTCAGCTAAATGTTTTGTAGCAGATTAATTTCTAGTAAATCAAAATTAATTTGATTTAATTGGAAACTAACTGGAATATGAATTATAAATATTTCAGAAATCTCTGGATATTTATTTTTCAAAATTTAATATTTAGCTTGGAATTTTTCAATTCTAAGAAAACTATCTAAATTTTGATTTTCATTTTCAATATGTGAAACTTAACATAAGGCAGAATCAAACTCAACAAAAGTATATAGAGAACTGAGTCACGATAAGTCTAATCGACTTCTCGACAAGCCATTTTAACACTTCTCGAGTGAGTTCTCGATAAGTCATTTTTCTGATTTCTCGAAGGACTTCTCGATAAGCTTCATTATGACTTATCGATAATTCATTGTAGAGTTCTTTAAAAGTGTTAACTCACAGAGTTCTCTACGAGTATATTTTAGACTTATCAATAACTTAGAACTGAAATAATTTGATTTAATAAATTATTTTGGTGAAATACTTTTGGTAAATTCATTCTGATTTTATTTTGATTTATTCAAATAAAAATTAGTAAAACTTAGTCAATTTAGGCCAAACTGGGTATTTATTGGACATCTCGATATGTCATTTTTAGTTCTCTATAAGAGTCAATAAAATGACATATCGACATGTATCTAATTTCAAATATATGACTTCTCGATAATTAAATTCCAAACATCTATTTTTAGTTATCGACAAGTCATTCACTTTTACTATAAATACCCAGACATCTCGACATACACCTCTTGACGCCTTTGAGAACTCTAAGTGACCTAATTTTTCCAATTCTACACTGATTTCTCCCTCGTTTCAAGCTCTTTCTCTCTAATTTTTCTTACCCATTCACTCTTACTCAATTACAATGGCACTAAACAATGATAGAGCTGTAATCCCCAAGAATGGCACTAACTGCCTTGCTTTCACAGATGCTAACCAAGCCCCTTATAGTTTCAAGGGGTTTTTAAAAATTTTATTCGAGTCCTATCTTGCACGAGCTTTGATTGCTAACCCAGTCCTCTACTTGGATGTTCTGCATGAGTTTTGGACAACAGCTATAGTGAGAATAGTTATGCATGATAATGGTGTATCTATAGTGGTGAATTGCTCTATTGGAGGCCAACAGATCGAGTTCAACGAGCAAGATGTGAATGCAGCTTTGGGCATCCCTACTGAGAATATGGTGGAGGTTCCCACTCAACAGGATCTATATGAGTTCATGGATTTTGTCAACTATAATGAGAAGATCAACATGGCTAGTCTGAACAAGAAATATAAGGAGAGAGTGGTCTTTCTTCTTTGACTCAATCATAAATGCCTTCATTTGCAGAAAGACAGGCTATGATAACATATCAAGTGTTTTCCAGAAGCTGGTGCACTCCATAGCCTATAACAGACACTTGAATGTGGGCTTGCTGATCCTTGAAGAACTGAGCACCAGGCTCATAATGCCACTAACTACAAAAGGTAAGGAAATATTCTTTCCTAGGTTTATAATGTGCACTTTAAATCATAAGGTTAAGGACATTCATTTACTTAATGGTATTAATAGATCATTAATAGGCAATTACAAGCAAGTGTCCAAAATTCTATTTGGATCACTTACTACAAAGAACACGGTACCTGTAAGTCTTATAAGTACTCCTTTTATGTTGGAGAGATTCAAGAATTATCCTTACCCAATGCCTGATATGAGGTCTCAAATTACATCAACATCTAGTGCAGCAATGGTTCCTGAACCTATGGAAGAACAAACACAGGAACACCAACAGGGACCTTCCAATGCTGAGACCCTTTCTTCTGTATCATTAGAAGATAGGAACCCAACCACTTCATCCTCTCAAAAGGGTAGAGTGAGTAAAAAGAAGAGAAAGCAGTAAAATCTATCAATCTTAAATTAGAGTGGTGAGGAACAAATAGAACCAGAGTCACCCTTGGTCAATAAAACAAAGAAGGCTAAATAAACTGAGTTGACCACTCAAGCCACCTCTGCATCCTCTCAAAAGGGTGTAGTTGAAAAAGAGGGATAAAAATAGACTCTAGGGGCATCCTCTCAACAGAGTGTCTCTATTGAAAAGAGCACTCACCCTAGTGCACCCTGTAAAGAGTCTTCACCAACACTTAAACAAATTCAAGTGTATGAAAGGAGACATAAGGATGGCACACACAAGGAGAACATATCACTTGAAGCTCTCTCTTCTACTAAGGGGGAGCTGCCAACACTCCAATCTGAGATTCAAAGTCCGATTTCTAAAATTTCTTCATCCTATAACCAAACACTTGAATCTAACTATCAAGTGTTGTTGTAACACCCTAGTCCCACATCGAGGAGATTTGGGACTTCTGTTCAGTTTATAAGGCAAAGTATTACTACTATGTGCATCAACAAATCATGATCTTTTGGGGGCCTGTGATGGGCTTGTCGTAACCCAAGTTGGCTGTACTCGGGACAGTATGCTTCGACTTATTTCAGACTTGGAATCGGGACTTGACCCGATTTTCGAAATAGGCTCGGGATTTGACCCGGGTTGTCACATAAGGTATCGTGTAATATCCCGTAATTTTTAAAATTAGATTAATAATTGAATAATAGAATAAAAAGGATTAAAATTGGATAAGGACTGGAATTTAAAATTGAATTAGAGTAATGGGCTTAAAATTTGGATCAGATTCTAATATGGATAACTTGTAGGTTAAGATATAGGGTTTTGTATCGTTATAAATAGATCATATTCGTCTTCCTCGTTTTTATTCATAAAATTCGTAGGCCCTTTACTCTAAAAAATCAGAAGTCTTGTAAAATTCATAGAAAAATCATCGTAAGTCGGAATTTAGTGATTCAGTACTTTTCGGAAACATCATTTCGTTCTCTCCAACTTTTGTGTTTCGTGTTTTTCAAGATAACGTCATTTAGAGAGTTAAAAAGGGAAATAACAGATCTGATCAGAATTAGAATCATGGAGAAGATCGAGATTTTAGATGTTTCATTTTTGATAGTTTGCTAAGGATTGATTGTGTGTTCAAATATGAATTATCTATTTATGTGATTGACGCAAGTAACTTTTTGTTGCTCTGTATTATTTGTTTGCCTACATATTTTGTAAGTAACTATTTGTTGCTCCATTTTTGTTGTGTAACGTATCTTATATTATTTGGTTCATGTGCTAGAATATTTGTTTTGATAATCGTAAGTATGATACTGATATGTGATTAATAAGAAACGAATTCAAAGAAATCCCCAGTCTTAGTCATGTATAAGAATAAGATTCGATCACTGGACAGCGTGATACTTAGAACTTAGAACTAGTTTGTGCACGTTCTGGAAAACATCGATAACTTGTCAAGCTTCGGTTGCACTTGATGAGGGACGTAAACTAGCCCCCCATCAAATAAGAGTTAGAACCCGGTCACTTGGGAAGTGTGACATAAAGTATAAGATGCCGGTCACTGGCAAAGTGTGGGACTAAAGATAAGATTTTGTTATTAAAATTTATTAATTGATTAAGAACTTTGATGATGTGGATTATAGAATATTTGTGTCATTCTCTATGATCTGTTAATGTGTTATATGTATATAATGTGTTTTCAAAAAATTAAAAATATAATTTTGAGCCATTGGACGGTAGTTGTTTGCTGGGCTTCGCAGCTCATTCTTTTAATATTTTAGGTTTGGTCTAAGATTCGAGTTGGATAGCATTAGAGTTTGGGGACTTAGAATTGGAGTGGATTGACTTTTGGACTTCCGCTTTTAGCTGTGCTTTCGTATTGTAACCTTCATAATTGATTTTGGATTAGTAATTTTATTTTGTATTAGTTTTGTATTTAGATTTAATAGTCTGGAAGTGCGGGTTGTTACAGTTGCCAACATCAAGTGACATGGTTCTAGAAACTGTGCTCACCACCCAGGACCCATAATCAGTTGGTGAGAGGCTATATGCTGGGGTAGACCTTGATGACACCAACACAACCACATGGGTTTCATCAGTTTTCACTGAAGACCCTGTGGTGGTCACAGATGCACCTTCATGTGCAAATTAACCTTCACATGTTGCAAGGTATGAGGATATTACTCCTGAGGGGGAGCTAGTAGGAATTTCATATTTGAATCTTCTGGATCATATTCCTTATCCACTAGTGACAGATCATTCAACAACTTTGTGAATTTGTCATATATATATCAGTTAGTGACTCATCAGATTTTGAGTCAAAGTGCTCATACTCTTGTGTGAGTATTGTCTTCCTGTTCTTTTTGATGGCATTGGTTCTTTGACATCTCACTTCCAATGCATCCCAGATTTCTTTTGCAGTTTTGCATCCAATCACCCTGTTTGACATGACATTGTCAAGTGCACTATGAAGCAAATGTCTTACTTTTGCATCCTTGCCTAGTGAAGAGATGTCTTCAGTGGCGAGTTCTCTCTTTTCTTTGGGAATCATCTTCTGTGGCTCATTCCCAACTGTAACAGAAAGCTTTGTGGGCTTGTATGGACCATCATAAATTCTATCTAAATATTCTGGATCTGTAGTTTCGAGAAACATGGCCATCTTCATACTCCATACAGGGTACTCAGACACCCTGAGCATAGGAACCCTGATGGTTTCATATCTACTAGTGTTTTGAATGGGTTGAACCTTTGCAAGTTCTTGAGGGTCTTGTGTTTTTGATTGATTAGACATGATTGATTGTTTGTTTGGATCTTAACTGTTTATAAGCTTAACATATTGGCTCTTATACTACTTGTTAGGCCTCAATGATACTATAAAAGGGGGTTGAATATAGTATCTACAATCAATTTGATTATAAACACAAGTATGTAATAGAAAACAAGTTTATTCAATATATCAAACTCTGTTACAGTAGGTTTAATCTACTCTCTCAGTGATGTATGATATCACTAAGAGCTGTGAGGGTTACAATGAATAATATTCTCGTGAATGATAACACTTATAGTGTAAACCCTAATCTGTGTTTATATACTGCACAGTTACAAGATATCTCCTAATTGATATGATATGTTTTGTTTCCTAAAATACATCAATCAGAGATTATCTAATGTAGTCCTTTAGCTGTATAACTCTCCAAGCATATCTTCTTTTGTTTAATCCAGATCCTCTCCTGTAAATCAACCGCTTTTCATCCCTGAAGTGTATCTGCACTTAAGTTCTGATGTAAGTCCTGATGGCTTAAGTTCTGATAACTTCCTGTCTTCAGTAAGTTCTTATTTCCAGTTAAGTTCTGATAGTAAGTTTTGAAACTAAACAAATCAGAGTTCTGATAGATATGACATCACAAATATATCTAACAATCTCCCCCAACTTGTAAATTATAAAAATATACAAGTTTATAGATTTGATGATGTCAAAAACATTTAAGTACAAATGTAATGAGAGTTTATATACACAACTAAATACAACTTACAGTCCATGCAACTTTTACCAAATTCACTGAATCAGCCTGAATCCATAATAATTCCTTACAAAGTCTGATACTAGCTTGGTCTCTGCATTTCTTTTAACTTCAAGTAACTGAGCTTTAACTTGCTGCAGTTCTTCATCTTCAGTATCACCAATCTGATATATGGCAGCTCTGAGTGCAGAAATTGGAGTTCTTTCAAGTCCATCTCTCAGTCTGATTACCCTTGGATGTGTAGAATCTTCATTATAGCATAAGCATCTTCCTTTCAGAATTACTTCTACCTCAGCAGAATTCTTCCTCATAGGAATTTCTCTTCCATCATCCTCAGTCATTATTGGAGTATACTCTGTCATTCTTGCACCAGAAATTCTGAGTAAATCTCTTATTGTCTTCAGAATATATTCTGACCATTTTCTGGTAACATCAGAATTTACCTCCAGTAAATAATGAATATATTGGAGCTCTTTGACAGATTTCTTCAGCACATCAGATTCAGATAATCTATAAGTTCTGCCATCAATCAGAAATAAGAGCAATTTCTCTTTTACTTCATAATCATTATGAGTATCCATCACTACTTGAGCAGAAAACACTTTGTCAAGGTGCTTCTGTATGATCTCTTCAAATGGCTTGTCAGTCAATGTGAATGGATCTCTAATATCAACTTCAATCCCAGTCTGGAATTTCTCTCTGTCAGAACCTAATCCAGAAGTGTCTCTAGCTTGCTTGGCTTTTACCCCAAATGCTGCAAGTTGATTCAACATCTGATTTGTCTTAGGCTGAACTGGAATAGACTTGTTCCATAACAGCTTCTTCTTGTCTTCTAATGTTAAGCTACATGTCAACTTGAGCAGTGTCATAGGTTGATGTCTTGATGAATTGGTCAGGATTTGCAGTTTCATCTGTAGCTTGCTATTCTGAAATATCTTCAGGATTTATTAAGTTCTGAACTTCTTCACTCTGAACACTTGAGCTATGTCAGAGGTTATCTTAGATTCTTCTATCATTTTCTTTCTCTTCAGAGTTACAACTGTTTCATCTTCAGCAGCAGTATCATCAAAGACTTGAACCATCTTGCACACAGGATCCATCAGAATTTGAGGAATCTTCATCTTCTATTTCTTGATTGTCTCCCCAACTTTTCCTTTTCCCTTGTCTTTGGGATCAGTAGTAGTTTGAGATCTAGTCCTTGATCTAGGAATCTCTGTGGCAGATCTTTCTCTTATCACAATCCCATTTTTTTTGGCCTTGGTGGCTTTTTAGCATCAGAAGCTTTTGACTTGGATTTGCTCTTCGCAGCAGCAAATTTAGCATCTTCTTCTCTTAATTCCTCTAAATCCACTCCTGGATTATCCTTAAGGAATAGTCTCTTGGCCAATTCTTCATCAATAGATTAAATTTTGGGATCTTTGTAGAAGAATATTTCTTTCTTTCCTTTGAATTTCAAAGTCTGCAAAAACTTCTGTGACTCTTGGATTCCATCTTGGACTATCACATCAGAAGTAGTTGTCAGAACTTGATCATCAGTATTTGTGATCAACAAAGGAACATCCTGACTTGTTGGATTCTTTCCTTCCTTATTCCTCCCTTGCATAGCATATCTATCAGAGTTCTTGCTACCAGAGATTCTCTGATGAAAACTTGTCTGTTGAGTGGGAATTCTGCTCAGCTGTTTCCCTTGACTTTGACCTGTACTCTTTTCAGAGTTTCCCTGGTCATCTCTATGATCATCCTTTTTCTTCAGTATTTGGCTTGGTGAGCATTTGGACTTAACTACCTTCTCCCTCTTTTTGGCATCATCTGTCAGGAGTAGAGAAAGAAGGAGTTCCACTGAAGAATGGATCTCATTTAACTGAGTCTGTTGAGCAGCTTGATTTTGTAATACCTTATCCAGTTGGGCCTGCTGCTTGGTTTGAACAAGCTCAATGGCATTCACTTTTTCTTGAATTGGTCTGATAAACCTCTTATTGTCTAGTTTGTGCTTCATGTCTAGCTTATCAGCTGTTTCCTGAAGTTTATCAACCTTTGCATGAGTCTTGGAGTGTTGACCTTAGAGTTCTTGTACTGAGAGCAGTGACCTTTAGTTGATGCTTGAAGTCAGAACTTGTCAGCAACTCATCAGCTTTTGAAACATGTTCTGTCAGAATATGTGGGCTGGGGATAAAATCAGTATCATCCCATTTATACATCCACTCAACCCCTCTAAAGGTTTCCTCCCATGGAATTGGAGCAGCCTCTTTCTCAAACTGGAATAATGCCTCTTTTCATGTAGGCACTGTAGTGTGTACTGGAGCTGACTCTCCAGAACTTGCTAGAATCTCCTCATCTTCAGATAACACCAAGGTGTGTGTGGATGTAGGAGACTCTGAATCAGCTTTGTCTAAATTTTGATCTTCAATTCCAAGATCAAGAATTGGTGTTGTTGGTATCTCAGCCTGTAAATTTGGAGAAGTAGCAGGAGTTGGATGTTCTGTAGTTGGAGCTTCCAGATATAGAATAGTATGTATATTAAAATTATGAATATCTATTTCAATACTTGTCTCTTGTTCTTCAACATCATCTATAGCTTTGATTGGAGAGTGAGGTGGAGAAATCACAGATTCTTGTATAGGTTCTGATCTGTGGACTTCAGGAATTTCAGAATCCTGAATCAGAACTTCTTCAGCTACTGGCAGGGCTTCAATCACAATAGGTTCTTATAAGATCAGAGATTCTTGATCCCCTTCCTCAGCATCTTCAGCATCTTCAGCATCCTCAGATAGAGTTTGTGTAATATGCACACTTGCTCTCACCTTCCTGAATTTTGATTTTCTAGATGGAGGGGTGACATGTTCTGGATCAGAATGTGAAGACCTCTTTCTTTTTTGAAAGCCAGAAGCTTCAGCTGTTTTCTCCTTCTGAAGAGTTGACTCTTCAGCTTCTTTTGTCACAGGTTCTGATGCAGGAACCTGGACCTGTTCTTCCTCATCTGATTCATCTCTCAAAATCAGCCTTCTCTTTCTCCTTGGTAAAGATTGAGGAACAGATTTAGCTCTTGAGGTTTTGGGTCTGGAGGATGTGTCAGATTTTACAACTGGCACCTTTTGAGAAGTACCAGAGGTTGGTTTAGTTTTGGATTTGGGTCTGGACTGTGAAGTGCTGACAACGGGTGCTGATGTTGGTGGTTGTGAGGTAGACTGTGGTTGTTGAGTAGTGGATGGTTGTGATGGTGCTACATCAGGGAATATGGCTGTGTAAGTGTCTGGGATAGTGTTGACTAAGAACTGTTTGATAGATTGAGGTATTTGGAGAGGTCTTAGTACTTCCTTCATGTTATCAGCAGATAACAAGTCAGTAAATGCCCTTTTATGTAACTTAAAAGGTTCTATTAGGTCACTGAACACTTGTGGCTTATCAGAACAACAATAACTATAAATTAATTAACAGAACCTAGCAAAATATACTACATTTGCATCTTCCTTCATTCTGTCACCAATATAGCCTAACACGGCAGATGCATAATCAAAATAAGTCTGATTAAGAAGTGCATACCCTATTTGTTGACTTGTGATTGGAATGGCATCGAAATTGGAGCATTTATTAGTAAAGGTCTTTGTGATGCAATCAAAGAAGAAGCTCCATTCCCTCCTGATATGAGGCATCTTCAACTGTCCTAGCTTAGACAAGCTTTTCTCATATCCTAAGCTTGCCATCATGTTCTGAGGAACAGATTCTCCAGGTGCTGAGTTATAAGTACAGTTTTCAAGCAAATGAAGAGCTTGCCTCACTATAGTAACAGTTACCAGATACTCATCTTCTCCTGATGAGAAGATGATGCTTGGAGATCCAGTTTCACCTCCATCATCATAAATTCCAATCTTTCAGAACTCCAGCACTTGTTTACCAGAGATTGCTTGAGGTTGGGTTAGAGCATACCCAATCTCACTGTGAGCCAAGAAATCCTGAACAAAGTGAAGTTCTGAAGGAGCTTCATCCTTTTTCAAGATAGCAGAGTAGTTGTTTGGGACAAACTTAGCTCCATTAAAAATAACATCCTTTGGTGCCATTTCTATTGAAAAATCAAGTGAAAATTTTATGTTTGCAAACTGTTTGATAAAATGCCTGTAAGAGAACGTCAGAAAATAAGAGAGTAAGAAAATAAGAGAGAGAGAGAGAGAGAGAGAGAGAGAGAGAGAGAGAGAGAAAATAGAGCAAAAGAGTGGGTAAAAGATTGTATAATCTTTTATCTCTGATATTTATACTCTGCACATGGTAACGTCTCTTTTGAAGTAGAACCGGCAGTTTTTACACTTGGCAGCGTGTAATCAGTTAAAACATAAATTAGTGGGCACGGTAAATATGCAGTAATTATTGCACACCTGCACATACAAAAACCAACATGCTACCCACTAACAAATGATTATGATTGTTTTTATCTCACCTAATTATTTTTCTGAGAAATATAACTGTTACAGTAAATACCAAAAATAAGTCAAGTAAATAAATAATGCCACATAAGCATCGGGATTTGCATCAGAACTTAATAATTATCAGAATTTAACGGTCATCAGAACATGGCTTCTGTACTCAAAAAGTGAATCACTGTTTTTGTGTTTCTTCACACAAATACTGATTGGTTTCTTCAAAGTTTAATCATCAGAACATAATCAGAACTTGTCCTCATAATTTATGCAAATAATACTTAACTGTTTATCAGAAACAACTTAATCAGCACAGTAATTTTCATCATTCATATGGACTGATAGTGTGTGTATGTGCAAATGATCAGATAAAGATTAAAGTCCGATAAACTTCAGTATATCTTAGAAATAAGGCATAACTAAGAAAAGTGCTTAAACTCTTCTTTAATTTTGAAGTCTACTATAGAATAAATTTATGCAAGTATCCACCTCAACTGTTTGTGCTCATTTTATGCATCTTTTGAAATTCTTTTGACAATGGCTTCTCAGTATAAGTGAGTTACAACTGCCTTCAGAATTTATGTTGTTATCGGAATATTTCTCCAGTAATCAGAGAATGTGAAAAGTCACCAAGAAAAATTAATTTGCTTTTCTAATGCATATTACTTAATACCAACAATGCACTTGGATCTTCCCTTTCACATATTTACTCTAGATCTCAAAGGAGTTCCTGATTTCAATTTTTCTTTTTCTTTTATTTTCTTCAGATAAGTGAGGCTTATCAAGCATGTAGTCCATCCTTAAGATTTACTGACATTAGAATTTGACAGATAAGAAGCAAAAATCTAGTTTGTGACTTAGTAATAAAATATAGGAAGTAAAGTTGACTAAGATCAAAATCAGAATTTGCTTGTGTTATTGATTTCCACATAAATAACTAATTCAAACATGCGATACATAGTTTCTTAAAGACTACTAAGTCAACATCTAACAAGACCTCATTGGATTGAATAACCACAGAACATTCAAAACACTTTCAGAGTTTATGGAATCACATCAGATAATAAGTAGTGTGTAATATGTTACAATTTAAGCACATATTACATTGAGATATGAAAATATATAAACACTGATCATAAAGTCTGATGTATGAGAACAAAAACTAAAAAGATTTTGAGAAAGAACCTGAAACCATTCCAAGTTCATTTACCAGTCTTGTAAAAGTAGCTTCACATAGTGGTTTTGTGAAGATATCTGCTAGTTGTTGATATGTTGGAACAAAATGCAATTCCACTGTACCTTCTATCACATGTTCCCTTATAACATGGTACCTAATGCTGATGTGCTTTGTCATTGAGTGTTGAACTGGATTTACTGTCATAGCAATAGCACTTTGATTATCACATTAAATAGGTATTTTAGAAAATTCTAACCCATATTCCAGTAACTGATTCTTCATCCAAAGAATCTGTGCACAACAGCTTCCTGCAGCAATATATTCTGCTTCTGCAGTTGATGTGGAAATTGATTTCTGTTCTTGCTAAACCAAGAAACCAATCTGCCTCCAAGAAATTGGTAGCTTCCACTAGTGCTTTTCCTGTCTATTTTGCATCCTGCAAAATCTACATCTGAGTAACCTATTAGCTTAAAATCTGATTCCCTAGGATACCATAATCCTAGATCAGCTGTACCCTTTGGATACTTGAAAATTCTTTTCACAGCTATTAGATGAGGTTCTGTAATAACCCCAATTTTTGGGAAATTTTTGAAACCCTTATGAATAGTGTTTTTGCTGAATGAGAAAACTTTTCATGCCACACTACGTAGGGGTTCTGTTATTGATCTTCTGGGATATTATTAGTACTCTATGTGGTATATAAGTGTATGTAAAGATCGTCAGAATCCAATTTCCGAACACTTTGATTTTTCCCGGAAATCCACTAGATACGGAAAGAATTGAGAAAAAGGTAACAGAATAAAAAGGATTTAAATTAAAGGATCATAAGAGAGGATCATAGAAGGAATATAATGTATTGAGAAAGGATAAGGGAACCTAAGTAATAAGATCCCGGGTATGATCCCTCAAACGATAAACAAAAACGAAAGTTAAGCGAACCGTATAACAGATCAGCGGTCATTAGGCAAACAATTAGGAAGTTAATCAAAGGGATTAGAGAGGATGATGTCACCCAACCAATGAGAAGAGGACAAGGAGGGGAGGATTACATCATGAGGATGACATAGGCATGACAAGAAAGGAAGGAGATGTGGTGACTTTTTAACCACACAAATTCAAGGGCAACTAGGTAATTCACTAAAGCAAACAACAAAAATCAACCAACCAAAAGCAAATCAAGCCAAAACACAAAAATCTCTTCTTCTTCTTCTTCATGCTCTCGGGTTCTTTTCTTAAAAAATGAAAGTCCAAGCTCCTCCACTTACTATTTAGCAAGGTAATTATCTAAGCTTCCCCATGGATAGTTACATACTTCCTATAAGTTTAAGCTTCTAATTCCAAGCCAATCTTTTTCTATAAATCATGAAAGAAGATGGTGAATAGTGTTTTCAAGAACTAAAATTTGTGTTCTTGAAGTTTTGTTTAGATTAAGCTTGGATAAGGGCTTTAAAGGTGATTCCAAGCCATTCTCTTGATTCTCCACTCTCCAAGGAAGGTATAAACTACAAACCCTAGCTTTGGTTTTGAGTAATTAGGATTGAATGTGTTTGATATAGCATATGTGAAGCATGATGCTTGAATGGTTGAAGTTTGGTTGAGTTTGTAGAGATTAGTTGGTTTTGTTGCATTTTTGGAGTTGGAAATCTTGGTTATTAGTTAATGAACTTAAGTAAACTCTTAGTTCATAATTGAGAAATAAGTATGAATTGGAAATATTGAATTGTTGGGGCTGTTGTAGTATGGTATGGATGGATGTTGGTTGTATGAATGATATGTGGTTGAATTGTGGTTGTTTTGAATTGGTTTAAAATTGGGAAATCGCGTAAACATAGCCGTCGTAATGTCCGATTTACTTTAGACTGCTTTTGTTCATAATATTAGGACCCGAGAACCCCCTGCTAGTTTATGACCACTGCCATGTTTAGATAGCTCATGTTACGAGCTTCGTTTTGATATGTAGTTCGTTCGATTCCGATGCACGGTTTAGGAGAAACGACCGTTTCAAGTAACGGCGTTTCGCGAACGAAACTTTTCCCCTCGCCTTACTTTGAAACATAGGTTAAAGACCAAAAAGGGTTAATTAATGTATGAAACATTTATGGTAAGTGTGTTAGGCAGTTGGTAAGACACTCGCGAAGGAATCGCTTTAAAACTCGTAAAGGTTAAATTATTAAAAATGGTGGAGCCGAGGGTACCCGAGTGACTTAAGCGAATCAGTGAGCGCAAAACAAGCGTTAGAGTCTAAGTTAGTTAAAGTATAGATTTAAAAGTGACTTTGGTTTAATTCCAACTTACTTGTTGTTTATAGGTTACCAGACTCGTCCCGAGCCATTCGTAACCCCAGTCGCTCAGGCAAGTTTTCTACCCGTTATACTGTTGTTGTGATGTAAATATATGTATATGCATTATCTTGTGATAAGTGCATGATTGTTATTAGCAAATTTTGCGATATATTGGAGCATGCTGATATGGTATATATGCATGTCTGTTTCGTAATCTGGTTATCTATCTGTTGATTTCGATGCTTATAGTTGCATAATACCTATGCTAGAGATAAGCAGTAGTTGCGTATACCCTTAGTATAGGGGACCCAAAGGTGAACATATTTCTAAACCGGGAGTCGATATTCCCGAGTATAATATATATATTTATATATATATATGGTTATAGTTTTCCAAACTATTAATCGAATAAGGTTTATTCGATAACTTTATTTATTAATGAATATTATCTTAAATATTCATTCGAGGGCTTATGACTCCTTTTATTTTATTAATTGAATATTATTTGAATATTCATTTGAGGATGTATGACTCCTTTATTTTATTTAATGAATATTATTTATAATATTCATTCGAGGTATTATGACTCCGCTTATTACTGAAATATATTCTTTATTTCATTAGAGAATAAAGTGTTAATAATCAAACTTATTTTCGATTATTCAAATAAAGATAATACTTTCATATAAGTATATCTTTGGTTATTTAATGTTTATTTCAAGTATAAGTTTTAATACTTCTACTTCAATTATTTTTATAAAGATTATTCTTTATGAGAATATTATTTAAATAATAATATTCAGATATTTTCTAATATATGGGGACTGATTTACTTCATTAAATCAGCTTTACTCCAAACACTCTTTAAAGTGTTTTCGAGTCTTCAAAATGATTTTTAAAAGTTAGAGCGGATCCCAAAACTCATTTTTATATTTAAGATCTTCCTTTTAAGGGGATTTAAATACTCGCTCAAAACCTGAGGGATCCGGCTCTATGGTGTATTTTATATTCGCAACAAGGTTGCTGTTTTGATAAATGAATTGATTACTTGCCCAATGTTCGGGAAGTAAGCCCATCTAATTGAGTCGGCATAAGCGACAGGCCGGGGTACAGTCTATCAAAGTGTAAGTGGCTGGGTGGCAGTCCATCAACGCGTAAGAGGCCGGGTGGCGGTCCAGCACAAGGTCCTTATGTGGCCAGGGTGATGACCGGTGGGGGATTCATCCATCTACTAGTAGAAAAGGTTACTTATTGGTATCTTTGCCTGATCAGCAAGATATCTGGTTTATGCCAAAATTCTTTTCCTTCCAAATTTATTGGATATTGCAACTCTGTTCATACTTTACATAACAGAGGTTCCAGGAAATGTTTAAGAGATATATATATATGTGGATATATATATATATCGGGACTAAATAAAGTATCTCGTAACTTTATTTCATTCAATAATATTTCAAAGATTGAATCTATTCAAATCTTGTCTTGTAGTCTCATCTATGTGATGAACTTTTGAAACTGATTATAACTTGAACGGTGGTAGTTCAAGTAGTATTGGGAAAGATATAAGTATATTGGGGTATTTGGTAACCTCATCTTTTAAACTTATATCTAATTAATAATTGTCTTATGAATGACAAAGATTTTCAGAAAAACGTTGAGACAAGGTTAGATATATGAGATCACCTTGCAACGATATTTTTTTATACAGTTATACACTGGGACTTTGTGTATATTATGCATGGAAGAGGACTTCCAATATTTTGAAAAGTATATATGTATATATACTGAATATTTTGCGACTTCATCGCATTAAGATATCAAACTTGGTTCATTTCTTTTGACCAAGACTTTCATGAGTATTATGAGTAGGCTCATATATTGTAAATCATTATACATATTATTTTGGTGGGCTTGCTGCTCACCCTTGCTTTCTTCTTTCATCACACAACAACAGTTAGGAAAGATGGCCAGACTCCAGCAGACCCAGCGCAAGCGCGTGGGAAGCGTCCCGCGTCTTCCCGTTGATGTTGTAGC
Source organism: Apium graveolens (assembly GCF_009905375.1). NCBI lineage: Eukaryota > Viridiplantae > Streptophyta > Magnoliopsida > Apiales > Apiaceae > Apium > Apium graveolens. Next base: position 240,883,684 of record NC_133654.1, read on the forward strand.
TGCTATAGCTGCAGAGGTAGATCTATTGTAGATCAGACCATCTACTTTTGAGAATCAATTATGTATAATTATAACTTGTGGCAGATACTGGCAATTAACTGTAAATTTATCAAGTAATTATTTTGGGTTGTAATAACTTTTAAATTGTGGATTCAAAGACTTTGTACTTATTTAAATTTCATCTCTGAGACTATAACGGGTTGTGGTGTGTGTTAGTGTGGGGTCACAGCATAAGGTTATTTATTATTAATTAAGTGAAGTGATATTGTGGAAAGAAAGACCGTGACGACCCGGATCCCCGACCCCGGATCTGGGGGTGTTACAGGTTCTCTTGGATCAGCCTGAAATCTTGCACAAAGACACATAGCATACATGATATCTGGTCTACTTGCAGTTAAATAGAGTAAAGAACCAATCATACCTTTGTAGTTAGTAATATCTACTGATGCTCCAGTATCTTGATCTAACTTGGTGGCAGTGGCCATGGGAGTTGATGCAGTAGAACTGTCTTGCATTCCAAATTTCTTGAGTAGATTTCTGGTGTACTTGGATTGACTGATAAAAGTACCTTCTTTAGTTTGTTTGACTTGAAGTCCCAGAAAATAACTCAACTCTCCCATCATACTCATTTGATATCTTGATTGCATTAACTTGGAAAATCTTTCACAAAGGTTTGTATTTGTAGAGCCAAAGCTGATATCATCAACATATATCTGTACCAAAAGTAAGTCCTTTCCATGGTTGAGGTAGAATAAAGTCTTGTCAATTATCCCTCTGTGAAATCCACTTTCCAGAAGGAATTGAGCCAGAGTCTCATACCATGCTCTAGGAGCTTGCTTAAGGCCATAAAGTGCTTTGTCAAGCCTGTAGACATGATTTGGAAATTTTGGATCTACAAATCCTGGAGGTTATTCAACATATACCTCTTCTTCCAATTCTCCATTCAGAAAAACACTTCTCACATCCATTTGAAAGACTTTAAACTTCTTGTGAGCAGCATAAACCAAAAAGATTTTATGGCTTCCAATCTAGCAACTGGAGCAAATATTTCATCATAGTCAATACCCTCCTGTTGAGAGTAACCTTTAGTAACCAGCCTTGCTTTGTTTCTTGTAATTATGCCATCACTATCAGTTTTATTTCTGACCACCCATTTTGTACCAACAATTGTTCTGTCCTTTGGTCTTGGTACTAGGGTCCAGGCTTTATTTCTTTCAAATTCATTTAACTCTTCCTACATTGCTTGCACCCAATCAGCATCTTGAAGAGCTTCTTCCACTTTCTTCGGTTCAGTCTGAGATAGAAAGGAATGATAGAGACATTCATTTATTGTTGCTGTTCTAGTTCTGACACCTGCTTCGAATCTCCAATTATTAAGTCAGGTGTGTGTGATTTAGTCCACTTCCTTACAGATGGAAGTTGATCTCTAGAACTAGATCCTCTCCCATGATCCATGTTGTCTCCATCGGCATTTTCTGATGCTCCCCCTGAAGTTATGCTCTCTGAGATTCCAGAATTTGAGTTGGATCCTTCAGGAATTGAAGAATTGGAGTTTCCAGAATTGTTAGAATTTGGTTCATCAGAACTTGAAGAGCCAGTGGCTGGTTCTGATGCTTCTTGAGAGTCTTGAGATGTGATATGATCATCAGCTTGTTCCCCCTGAACAGGTGCATTTTCCTTTGGAGCAGTTACCACAGTTTCAATGACATCAGAATTTAATCCGTCAGAACTTACAGGATCAGGATTTAGGTCATCAGAATTTACAGAATCAGAATTTACATCTTCATTTTCAAATCTCAGCTGATCATGATCATTAAAATCTTCAAGTCCAGTAATCTTTTTATCATCAAAAGTTACATTGATAGATTTCATGACAACCCTTGTTCTTAAATTGTAGACTCTGAAGGCTTTTGTGGAAAGTGGATATCCAACAAAAATTCCTTCATCAGCTTTTTAATCAAATTTTAACAGCTGTTCAGGATGAGTCTTAAGAACAAAACACTTGCATCCAAATACTTGAAAGTATTTCAGATTTGGCTTCTTTTTCTTCACCGTCTCATATGGTGTTTTTCCATGCTTGTTTATGAGTGTAGCAGTCTGTGTAAAACAAGCAGTCTGCACAGCTTCAGCCAAAAAATAGGTTGGTAGCTTTGCTTCATCAAGCATAGTTCGTGCAGCTTCAATAAGAGTCATGTTCTTTCTGTCTACAACTCCATTCTGCTGTGGAGTTCCAAGTGCAGAAAATTCTTGTTTTATTCCTCGCTCTTTGCAAAACTCTTCCATGATTGAATTCTTGAACTCAGTGCCATTATCACTTCTTATTATTTTAACAGAATCTTTGACTAACTTATCCAGCTGTCTGACATGATCAGTTAGAGTAGATGCAGTTTCATTCTTCTTGTGCAAGAAATACACCCAAGTGTATCTTGTGAACTCATCCAGTATAACTATAGTATATTTCTTCTTTGCAATAGACATGATATTGACTGGACCAAATAGATCAACATGCAGTAAGTGATAAGGCTCAAGAATTGAGGATTCAGTTTTGCTCTTGAATGAAGATTTTCTTTGTTTTGCCTTTTGACATGAGTCACAAAGACCATCAGGAGCAAATATTGATTTTGGCAGTCCTCTCACAAGATCTTTCTTTACTAGCTCATTTATGTTGTTGAAATTTAAATGAGAGAGTCTCTTAAGCCAATTCCAGCTTTCTTCAATTGATGCTCTGCTTAACAGACAGATTGCAAAACCATCAGAATTTGTTGAAAGTCTGGCTTTATATATGTTACCATGTCTGTAACCTTTAAGAACCACTTTTCCTGTAGAATTACTTACAACTTCACAGCGTTCTTCAAATAAATCCACATGATAACCTCTGTCACAGATTTGACTCATACTTAGTAGATTGTGTTTAAGTCTTGAGACAAGAGCTACTGTTTCAATTATGACATTCCCAAGATTGATATTGCCATATCCCAGAGTCTTTCCTATATTGCCATCTCCATAAGAAACTCCTAGGCCAGCTTTCTCCACAAAGTCTGATAGCAGGGCTTTATTTCCAGTCATATGTCCTGAACATCCACTGTCCAGAATCAGTATGTTTGTCCTGTAGCCCTACAATAACAAAGACCACTATCGATTAGTTTTAAGGACCCAGACTTGCTTGGATCATTTGGCCTTGTTAAGTTTGTTAGCATTTGCAGCGGATTTAGTTTCAGAGTTTATGCTAACATATTTTTTATCAGACTTTGCATCAGGATTTACACTAGAAGGAATTACACTAATTTTCTTTAAAGAAGGTTTTATTTCATAATAATCATAGTACAAACTATGATATTCCTTACAAGTATAAATAGAATGCCATAAACTACCACAATGAAAACAAGGATTTTGTGGTTTAAACCTAACAGACTGACTTTTAACTCCTGATCTAGGAGGTAAAGAGTTTATATCTTTATTTTTCCTGCAAAAAGAAGCAAGATGATTATAGTTTCCACAATTATAGCATTTCTTTCTAGGAGCATTAGGAACAGGCATATAATTATTAATTTTATTCACACCTTCCTTTCCATTCCTATTTTTCCTAGCTTCCTTTACCTTTTTCACATTTTTAATCTCTTTCAGCTTATACTTAAGCTGCTTCTTTGTCATTAAGCCAATGTTTACCAAAGCTGGTTTATCCTGTTTTAATTTGTCATAAGTTGACTTTTCTTTGACTTCTGTTTTAGAGTCTTTCATCTCTTCAGAATCAGACACAATAGTTTTTGCAACAAATTTAACAGGATTTACCTTTGGCTTTTCAGTCTGTTTGATAGCAATTGGCTTAATTGGCAAATTCACTTTCTCACTGTTACCATCTTTATAACCTAACCCCTCTTTCCAATTTCCAATACTTAGAATATTCTGAGTTGTTTTGCCTGAGTTAGTCCAAGTCCTGATGAATTCTCTTTCTTTTTCCAATTCAGTTTTTAGATAATCATTCTGTTTAAGGAATTAATTCTTAACATAAACAACATTATCTCTCTCTGTCTGAATAGTGTTCATCTTGACTAACTCTTCTTCAAGATAGCTATTTCTGTTTTTGTACTTTAGATTTTCAGATTTTAATCTTTCATTCTCTGAAGTCTGATCTCTATAGCTAATATAAATGTTTTTCAGAAATAATTTCAACTCAGCAATATCTTTTGTATCAAAAGCAAGAGTTGATAGAGGTACCTTTACTTCAGCAGAATCAGAACTGCTATCAGCATTTGCCATTAAGGCATAGTTCACCTCTTCTTCAAATTATGAAGTGTTTGCCCAGTTTTTCTTCTTTGTGATAAGTGTCTGGCCTTTATCACCTTTTCCTTTCTCGCAATCAAGAGAGATGTGGCCTCTTTTACCACAATTGTAGCATTTGACATTTGAGTTGTCTCCTCTGTCAGACTTTCCTCTTTTACCTTCAGTCTTTCTGAACCCTTTCTTGTCAGAACTTCCACCTTTCCTGGAAAACTTCTTACCCTTTCTGAATTTCTTGTAGGCTATCTTTGTGATACCCTTCACCATAAGAGCACACAGTTGCATCATCTCTGAATCAGACTATATGATGAGAGCCTTTCCTTTTGCCTTCCTAGAGACAATTGGCTTTTCTTTAGTCTTTAAGCAATTGTCTTAGACTTCCCTCCATGCCTCTTCTTTCTTTTCTCCTTCTCAAGTTCATGAGTCTTGAGCATCCCATAGATTTCATCAAGAGACATATCAGCAAGTTCATAGTTGTCTCTTATTATAGTAGCTTTCAAATCCCACTTTTCAGGAAGAGCTAGTAGGAATTTCAGATTTGAATCTTCTGGATCATATTCCTTAGCCACTAGTGATAGATCATTCAACAGCTTTGTGAATCTGTCATATGTATCAGTTAGTGACTCATCATATTTTGAGTCAAAGTGCTCATACTCCTGTCTGAGTATTATCTTCCTGTTCTTTTTGATGGCATTGGTTCTTTGAAATCTCACTTCCAATGCATCCCAGATTTCTTTTGCAGTTTTGCACCCAATCACCCTGTTTGACATGACATTTTCAAGTGCACTATGAAGCAAGTGTCTTACTTTTGCATCCTTGCCTCGTGAAGAGATGTCTTCAGTGGTGAGTTCTCTCTTTTCTTTGGAAATCATCTTCTGTGGCTCATTCCCAACTGCAACAGAAAGCTTTGTGGGCTTGTGTGGACCATCATAAATTATGTCTAAATATTTTGGATCTATAGCTTCCAGAAACATGGCCATCTTCACACTCCATACTGGGTACTCAGACACCCTGAGCATAGGAACCCTGATGGTTTCATATCTACTGGTGTTTTGAATGGGTTGAACCTTTGCAGGTTCTTGAGGGTCTTGTGTTTTTCATTGATCTGACATGATTGATTGTTTGCTTGGATCTTAACTGTTTATAAGCTTAACATATTGGCTCTTATACCACTTGTTAGGCCTCAGTGATACTATAGAAGGGGGTTGAATATAGTATCTAAAATCAATTCGATTATAAACACAAGTATGTAACAGAAAACAAGTTTATTCAATATATCAAACTCTATTACAGTAGGTTTAATCTACTCTCTCAGTGATGTATGATATCACTAAGAGCTGCTAGGGTTACAATGAATAATATTCTCGTGAATGATAACACTTATAGTGTAAACCCTAATCTGTGTTTATGTACTACACAGTTACAAGATATCTCCTAATTGATATGATATGTTCTGTTTCCTAAAATACATCAATCGGAGATTATCTATTGTAGTCCTTTAGCTGTATAACTCTCCAAACATATCTTCTTTTGTTTAATCCAGATCCTCTCCCGTAAATTAGCCGCTTTTCATCCCTGAAGTGTATCCGCACTTAAGTTCTGATGTAAGTCCTAATGGCTTAAGTTCTGATAACTTCATGTCTTCAGTAAGTTCTGATTTCCAGTTAAGTTCTGATAGTAAGTTCTGAAACTAAACAAATCAGATTAGACATGACATCACAAATATATATAACAATCTCCCCAACTTGTAATTATTGACAGAGTTAATCAGTGATTCCAGAGGACACCCAATTGCTAAATGAACTCAAGAAGACTCAGATAGCTACTTTACCTGAAGCCTATCTCTATCCAAGCAAGGGGTGGCCTACATCTGTCCTCGGTCTAAAAGATGTAAACTCTTCACTGTTCCTAATAATTATGTAAGAGGAAATATGAGACTAATAATGACTCTTCAATCTGATCTGAAATACAAAAAGAACAAGAAAACTGAAGATGAGGAGATGATCAGAATTCTTGAAAGATACCTTCAAAATGCTAATACCATGTTGCCAAACTTACAATTCAACCTAAAAGATGACAAGGATGATGATAAGCATATCAGACATGATTGATTGTTTGTTTGGATCTTAACTATTTATAAGCTTAACATATTGGCTCTTATACCACTTGTTAGGCCTCAATGATACTATAGAAGGGGGTTGAATATAGTATCTAAAATCAATTCGATTATAAACACAAGTATGTAACAGAATACAAGTTTATTCAATATATCAAACTCTATTACAGTAGGTTTAATCTACTCTCTCAGTGATGTATGATATCACTAAGAGCTGCTAGGGTTACAATGAATAATATTCTCGTGAATGATAACACTTATAGTATAAACCCTAATCTGTGTTTATGTACTACACAGTTACAAGATATCTCCTAATTGATATGATATGTTCTGTTTCCTAAAATACATCAATCGGAGATTATCTATTGTAGTCCTTTAGCTGTATAACTCTCCAAACATATCTTCTTTTGTTTAATCCAGATCCTCTCCTGTAAATTAGCCGCTTTTCATCCTTGAAGTGTATCCGCACTTAAGTTCTGATGTAAGTCCTGATGGCTTAAGTTCTGATAACTTCATGTCTTCAGTAAGTTCTGATTTCCAGTTAAGTTCTGATAGTAAGTTCTGAAACTAAACAAATCAGATTGGACATGACATCACAAATATATATAACAATCTCCCCAACTTGTAATTATTGACAGAGTTAATCAGTGATTCCAGAGGACACCCAATTGCTAAATGAACTGAAGAAGACTCAGATAGCTGCTTTACCTGAAGCCTATCTCTATCCAAGCAAGGGGTGGCCTACATCTGTCCTCGGTCTAAAAGATGTAAACTCTTTAATGTTCCTAATAATTATGTAAGAGGAAATATGAGACTAATAATGACTCTTCAATCTGATCTGAAATACAAAAAGAACAAGAAAACTGAAGATGAGGAGATGATCAGAATTCTTGAAAGATACCTTCAAAATGCTAATACCATGTTGCCAAACTTACAATTCAACCTAAAAGATGACAATGATGATGATAAGCATAAACATGATGACAAAAACCTTTTAGGTCAAATCCAAGTCATTCTTCAATACCAACTGGTAGCAAAGTAGAAGAGAAGAAAAAGGATGAGAAGAAGAGAGATGTGAAGAAGAAGAGTGATGAAAATAGAAGAAAGAAGAAGGATGATGCTTCAGGTACAAAGAAAGATGTCCAAATAATCCAAATATAATATGCTCAAACCACTAAACCTACAAACTCAAACACCTTACCACCTTCAACCTCAAAACCTAAACTTCCATACAAACTTACTGCAACCACCATACTGCAAACACCAATCACCTTCAGCCAAACCAACCTAAAGAAAATCTCAAGCCTACCTTCATTTAGACCACCAATCAAAACTTATTAAAAATATGTTGAAAGAAAACCAAAGAAGATGCAAGTTAAAGAGAGGGCCATCTGGAACTGTTTTGGTCAATATGACTTTCTTGTACTTAATTGGTGCATCTCAGATGAAGACTTATTTCAACAATTATCTGAAGAAATAGTCAAAGTCTATGTTGTATCACTAAAGGAAGTCAAAATCTATTATCATGATGGCACCTACACTCTACTTGGCAGAGAACTGATGGATACTTTTTCATCCACATAAATCAAAAGGCTGACCAGCTTAATGAAGGAGAAGGATACAAGTGCAATGTCATGGAGGTATGAATCGTATGTATGGTTGGTAGTAAGTATAACGACCCGTATATTTTATGACTTAAGTGTGTAATTATTGAATAAAAAAATCAAATATGCGTATGGGTTTGGTCAGCTGGATATTATTTTGTTATTAATCATATGTGATTATTGGTGTTCGAGGATTATTTGTGTAATTAGTTGTGAAACTATGTTGTTTTGTTTTGTATTTAAAAGTGATTCTATTCAAGATTTATTTCCATAAATACGTGAACTATCTCTAAAATTATTTTTATGGCTTCATAATTTTATTAATTATTTTTAGGATTTTACAAAATTGAGAAATCAATATTTCATTAATTATTTATTTTAAAATAATTTTCTGATTGCATTTATTTGTAAAATCAGTATTTAATTCCAGAATTCTTCAAAAATTACAAAACTTATATTTTATGAAGTGTATAATATTTCAAGAATTTTAAATTTATTTTTGAAAATTTTGATATAAATTTCGCCTGTTTCGTTTAATCGTTAATTGCGGGTATGTCGCGCGTATAAAAAAATGTTTTAAAATTATGAAATTTACATTTTCTTAGTTTTGGAATATTTATAAAATTTTAAGAATGTTTCGGATTTATTTCGTTGTGTTTTCAACCGCCACCTGTTTTGTTAAAATATAAAATTCCGGACGAAAACAGTAGTAAATGGGGATAGATACAACGGAGCGTATCCTTTCTTTTCCCCAATTTCTTTCTTCACTCTCCAATTCTTTCAATCCTGTTCTCCGACTTCGATCATATCTCTCTCGGTTCTTCCCTGAATTTCTGTATCTCTCTCTTCTCTTTCTCTATTTCTTTTTCTCTCTCCCCATCTCTCCCCTCTGTTTTCAGTGCTTCTCGGCTCAGGTGAGCTTCACGGTGCTGTTTCATTTTTCCGGCCAATTGTTTGGCTGCTGTGTAGTTTTCGTTTATATATATATATATGTGCATACATGCTCGAAATGTGTATATACGTGTGTATTGTCCTGTGCTTCGACTTGTTGCCGCCTCCCCGAAATCCGGCGAGGTGTGGCGGCTTGGTGGATGGCGCGTGTGTTGTCCCTGTTACTTTGTTCGACTGTTCTGATTAATTTGTTTTTTTTATTCATTTATTTACTGCAGAAATTCTTCGAGTCATAATCGTGATGTGAATTAATTTGCGTGCGGGAAATTATAATAATAATCTGTGAAAGTTCGTGATGGAAACCCGATTTATACAGGCAACCACAATTTTTACCGCCGTCCGCAATGAATTACGACGATCGGACGATGGATTGTGATCATTATTCTGAGTCCTAATATTCTAAAATAAATCATTTAGTTCGTAAATTATTATTCGAATCGAAAAGGAGTTAATTGTTTTAAAAATCGTTTGGAGGATTGGGCTATGAAATTGGTTTGGTTGTGTTTGACTTGGTTGATTGACGTCGAATTGTTCGACTGGATAGTTCGATAAATAAAGGAAGCACTGCCCGATTTCCCGGAAATCAAATTACGGAAATACGGGTGTGTATCCAATAATTATCGGGACGTAGAACGAATTTGTATATATATATATATATATGAATATTTAATGCGAGACCTGATTGTGTGTTATGATGAAATGTTTGCCAAAACCAACAACCCTAATTTCGTACAATGACGGGTATACGTATTTCCTGAAAATGAACACTGAACCGACTTTCGAGAATGTGAACCCTAATTGATACATGTATGATAATATTATATATGATATGAGTAGGGTTTTGTTAACGTACGGGTAGATTGTTAGCGAGGATATGTCAAGCATAACTGAATATCTAAACTAGGGTATTTCGACTCTATAGGTTCTAGTCGGAAGGCCCAAGAGTTGGCGTTGGTCTAATGATAGCCTAATGGACAATCAACGAGCTCAGTAAGGTTCCAATCGAAGGACCTGAGTGTTGAAGTCGAATCCAGGGTGATCTAGTGGTTAGGCGATAAAGCCTGAGCGTCCGTGTCGGCTCAAGGTCAATCGATAATATTTGTAAAGCTCTGGAAGGAAAGTACCCCTGAATAAATCTTTTACGGTTCAGTATATATGAAAAATTGTTTATTTAAATTACGTATACTGGAACAGAACAATTTAAGTTACGTATCCCCTCGGTTTCAAATTATTTTGTTAACTTGTGTTTTGGGGAAAAGTAACTTCTGAAAATACCTATCTCTAAACTTTGAATAAAATGTATATGTTTTGGAAAGTGTGCTGTGATAGAATGGTTTTGAAAAGAGATAGGTAAGTGATTTAGAAAACTGGATAAAAATGATTAGATAATTGGATGAGTGTGCGCAGGAGGCCCGTAACGGCCTGGAAGATAGCGTAAGAGGCGAAGTCATTGCGTACCCTATTATAACCATCAGCCCAGCGTGACAAAGACCTAGCTAGTCTCTGAGTTCCGGAACAAATTTCATAGGATGGCCAAGATAGAGTTGTCCAATAGAGATAGTCTGATGAGCTGTCTCACCAGGGATCATCCAATACATTATATCTGAGCAAGTGATTTTTTATGGGTCTTGTGATGGGACAAGTTTTATAGGTCCTGTGATGGGACAAGTTTTATGGGTCCTGTGTTGGACAGGTTTTATGGTCCCCGTAACGGGAAAATTGTTTTTTATGGGTCCTGTGATGGGACATAAGATTTGAAAATGAAAGTAGCATGCTAAAATTGAACTCTGGTATTTACACAGCACAATTAATGAAATATTTTATAAAGCATGCTAGCTATTGATAATCCAGTTTTCATCGGTTTTCACATGTTTACTTATTTTTTAAACGAGTTATGGTTTTTGTTCCTATAAATGTTTAGCATAAATTATTTTTAATTATTATTCATATAGTGGTACTACTGAGCAATTGATTGCTCAATCTTGCAAAATTTTTTATATATGTATTGCAGATATCTAGGAGATTCTTCCGTTGTAGTCGGGGCAGAGTTCCAGTTCCTTTCCTGTCAGGCTCCTCTGAGGTAGTTGTGTCATACCATAAATGGTCTGTTGAGTTGTTGTATTACGATAGTGTCGTCAAGGTGGTGGTAATGAGTTAGTTTTGTAGTAGTTATAACCTAAGTCATACTTAAACCTGGAAAAGATCTTTGTAAGAGGGGTCGTGATTATGTTTTATGAGTGAAATGAATTTTATTATGTTACTTGTTGTGTTATGAATGACGTCAACTCCTGACCCCGGGGTTGAGGCCGTCACAGTTGGTATTAGAGCTACAGGTTTGAGTCCCTGATTTAGGTTAGGATTAGAGTCAAAAGAGTGCAAGAAGGTATATATATATAGATGTGAGTCAGCAACTCAATCAGAGGAGCGAGTTTATGAGTTTAGTCAAGGGTTACGGAGGCCTAACCCTGACATCTGTTGAGGATTGGCTGGAACTGCCCTAGCTTGTAGTAAGTCTCCCCTATATATAGGTATCACTAGTAATTTCGGGTAGAGGTTTCCAGTTTATTTTCTCGAGGAAGCGAGTCTGACCGTAAAAGTTCAGATGGAATGGTAATAGTCAGTGGCTGCCATGACAGCCGAGCCTCATCGTGAATGTGGATCAGTATTATGGTTTATATCTTGAACCCTTATATTTCTTTCCTTGGAGGTTCTATGGGTTGACTGGGGCAAACAATACAAATGATTTGACTATTTCTCTGTGTGGCAAAGGGTCTGGTGGGACGCCACCGAATTATGTGTTGTAAACTATATGGTACTAAGACTGGCCATCTTACGTACTTGTATGGTTGCTCCCAGTCATATCCGCATCTTCTTCATTTTTTTCAGGATGGATTATCTGGATTTCAAAATTTTATTTGGCATTTTATGGCAATGAATTTCCTTCGATAACCTCTGTAGTCAGACCGTCCTAGTTATGGAAAGTAAACGAAGAGTTGACCGTCAGGAGAAGTAAAAGTTCTGTATCCGGTTGTTATTTTGGAATAGCGACAACTGAAAGGATTGGCGATCCATTGGAGAAGGTTGTCGTCCTAGAAAAGTTAATTCAGTGGTACGTGAGTCTATGGAAAATGATAGCGAACCACCCTAAGAAGAATGGTTGGTTGAAATTGGACTAGTATGTCCAGCAGGATTCAGAGTTCCTTAAGTCTGACCTGGTTTGCGTGGCTGCTTTTTGGTAATTGTGGCTGAAATAGCCAACCCCATTTTTGTTATGTTGGTTAGTGGTACATATGGTTATTAGTAAGTTATGTGTCACAGTATTGTGAATCATGGAATTGAGTGGTGGTAGCTGGTTAGTATATTTGTTAGTGGTTTGGTTGATGGTGATGGATGAATATGGTTGTTGGTTGATTGTGGGTGTCGGCTTGAGTCCGACTGGTAGTCAATAATACAGAGGAGATGATGCCCAAATTTTTGGAAAAATACCCTACTTTTAAAGATACAACGTATACTTTTGTGTGTTATTAGTGTTTCTGTTGATACTCCAATTGGTCAATTAAAAGGAAGAGTTGGTTAATTTTACCAGCTAATGTTCAGTCAGATAGAAGTTGGTTCCAATTAAGTTAAGTTAAATTCTGATGTGATTTTCAGATCTGGAAACAAAGAATGTTCAAGGTTTCAAATGTGGTCATAAGGGTCATTATGGATCGGAATGCTACCCAGAAAGTCCAGGAGTTATTCGTTACCATTGTGGGAAGGTTGGGAATATTGTAAGGAGTTGTGGAACGATTACTCAAGGTACGACATCCCAAGGGCCAACATCCAGCACAACTAGAGGCAGAACTTCTAGAGTGACCAAAAGATTGAGTGTTTAGAATTCGGATGTAGTGTAGCTGATCTGACACCCTTTGAGCTAGAGGAGTTTGATATGAATTTATTAACGAATTGGTTGACCTGTCATAAGGCAAGGATTAATTCAGGAGAAGCGAATAGTAAAGTGTATGGGAGCCAGTAGTAGGGTGAGTTGCTAAAGGAAGGAGCAAGATAAGAAGCTCTTCCAATCGTGCGAAGAAAGAAGTTAATATGCTAAGAATATAATGTAGATCCACCATATGTAAAGATACAAAGAAGAAAATACTTAAGCTGGAGGAAGTTTGAGTAATAAATAAATGCCCTGGAGTCTCTGGAGGCCAGTGGAGCGAAATAATTAGTTCGACAATTGTAAAAGTTATTAGAAAGGGAAGTAAGTATATCAGATATAGTCCCTTGAGCTGCACCAGTTATGTTGTCGGAGAAGAAGGATGAAGTTATGAGAGTGTGTACTGATTATTGGGAGTTTAACAAAATGACGAATAAGAATAAGTAATCCTATTAAGAATTGATTACTTTCGAGACCTAATTCAAGGAGTGTGTTATTTCTCAGGGATTGACTTAAGAACCAGCCTGAGGACTTATTAATGATTGAGATTAGAATGAGTTATGAGTATTGCAAGATCTGGTGATATCATGTGGAGTAACAAGTGTATCAGTTGCCTATAAGGAGTTAAGGAACATGGTGTATAAGGAGAACTTGGATAAGCATAATTATATTTATTGATAACATCTTCAGCTATTCCAAAGACCAAGGATGCTATGTGGAATGCCCAAGGATTTCCCTATGAAGATCAAAAGGAAAGCAACTATATATTAAGTTTTAAGTATAAATTTTGGCTGAGAGTAACAAATGATTCTGATTACTCCATTAACGACCATTTAAGCAAAGCCGGTGTAGTAACAGATGCCCTGTGCAGAAGGAAATGACTGAATGTGACTAAAATTGCTGAGGAGGAATGGGAAGTTCAAACATCTGAAGGTGAGAAGAAGTGAAGATACGAGATTATTTTCCAGCCTTAACTAATGGAAATGAGTAAGAGGTGTTCGAATGTGTGGGAACTAAGTTGAAAATGAGCATCGCCTATCATCCGTAGATGAAGGTTCAAAGTGAAAAGACGATTTAGACAATATAAGGTATGTTAAGAGTATATATTTTGGATCAAAAAGGAAATCAGGATAATCGCCTAACATTGATTGAGTTTTTCTATGTTAATAGTTATCATGCTAGTAGGGGAATGCTACCTTGCAAAGCCCTGTGCGGACATAAGTGTAGGTTTCCCTCTATTGAGAAAATATGGGAGTAGAAATGTTGTTAGGTCCGGAGTGAATTCAGCGCACCAAGGACGTAGTGGTGTTGATTCGGAAAAGAGTTGAAGCAGCTCGGGTTGGACAAAGAAATAAGACGAATTTGCATCGAACGAATATGGATATAGAAGTAGGATCGTTGGTATTGATAAAAGTTTCACCTTGGAAGAGATCGGTTGGGTTTGATTAGAAGGGGCGAGTTAAGTCCCAAATATATGGAACCATTCAAGGTATCAAGGAAGATAGATGAAGTTGCTCCTGAGTTAGTATTGCCGCCACAGTTGCAGCAAATTTATAGTGTATTCCATGTGTCAATGTTAAAGCACTATGTTTCTGATTTGAATCAAGTGGTTGATTAGGAGCCAACGGGCTCTCATCCAAACCTGTTCTACATGGAATGATTGACCCAAATCCTAGATCGTTATGAATGAGTCCGTAAGAATGAGTTCATATTGCTTTGAATGAATCCTCGAGTAGAAGAGTCTACTTGAGAGTTAGAGTCAGATATGCTTGACAAATATCCTCATTTGTTTAATTAGTCCAGATTCTGAGGACAAAATCTTTTTTAAGGGGGAAAGGATATAACGACCCGTATATTTTATGACTTAAGTGTGTACTATTGAATAAATAAATCAAATATGCGTATGGGTTTAATCAGCTGGATATTATTTTGTTATTAATCATATGTGATTATTGGTGTTTGAGGATTATTTATGTAATTAGTTGTGAAACTGTGTTATTTTGTTTTGTATTTAAAAGTGATTATATTCAAGAATTATTTTCATAAATACGTGAACTATCTCTAAAATCATTTTTATGGCTTCATAATTTTATTAATTATTTTTAGGATTTTACAAAATTGAGAAATCAATATTACATTAATTATTTATTTTTAAATGATTTTCTGATTGCATTTATTTGTAAAATCAGTATTTAATTCCAGAATTCTTCAAAAATTACAAAACTTATATTTAATAAAGTGTATAATATTTTGAGAATTTTAAAATTATTTTTGAAATTTTTGGGATAAATTTCGCCTGCGCGTTATTTCGTTTAATCTTTAATTGTGGGTATGTCGCGCGTATAAAAAAATGTTTTAAAATTATGAAATTTACGTTTTCTTAGTTTCGGGATATTTATAAAATTTTAAGACTGTTTCGGATTTATTTCGTTGTGTTTTCAACCGCCACCTGTTTCGTTAAAATATAAAATTCCGGATGAAAACAGTAGCAAATGGGGATATATACAACCGAGCTTATCCTTTCTTTTCCCCAATTTCTTTCTTCACTCTCCAATTCTTTCAGTCATGTTCTCCGACTTCGATCATTTCTCTCTCGGTTCTTCCCTGAATTTCTGTATCTCTCTATTCTCTTTCTCTATTTCTTTTTCTCTCTCCCCACCTCTCCCCTCTGTTTTCTGTGCTTCTCGGCTCAGGTGAGCTTCACGGTGCAGTTTTCTTTTTCCGGCCAATTGCTTGGCTGCTGTGTAGGTTTCGTTTATATATATATGTACATACATGCTCTAAGTGTGTATATACGTGTCTATTGTCCTGTGCTTCGACTTGTTGCCGCCTCCCCAGAATCCGGCGAGGTGTGGCGGCTTGGTGGATGGCGCGTGTGCTGTCCCTATTACTTTGTTCGACTGTTCTGATTAATTTCTTTTTTTTATTCGCTTATTTTCTGCAGAAATTCTTTGAGTCATAATCGTGATGTGAATTAATTTGTGTGCGGGAAATTATAATAATAATAGGTGAAAGTTCGCGATGGAAACCCGATTTATAAGGGCACCCGCAATTTTTATCGCCGTCCGCAATGAATTACGACGAGCGGATGGTGGATTGTGATGATTATTCTGAGTCATAATATTTTAAAATAAATAATTTAGTTCGTAAACCATTATTCGAATCAAAAAGGAGTTAATTTTTTTAAGAATCATTTGGAAGATTAGGATATGAAATTGGTTTGGTTGTGTTTGACTTAGTTGATTGACGTCGAATTGTTCGACGGGATAGTCCGATAAATAAAGGAAGCGCTGCCCGATTTCCCGAAAATCAAATTACGAAAATACGGGAGCGTATCCAATAATTATTGGGACGTCGAACGAATATGTATATATATATAAATATTTTATGCGAGACATGATTGTGTGTTGTGATGAAATATTTGCCAAAACCAACAAACCTAATTTCGTACAATGACGGGTATACGTATTTCCTGAAAACAAACACTGAACCGACTTTCGAGAATGTGAGCCCTAATTGATACGTGTATGATAAAATTATATATGATACGAGTCGGGTTTTGTTAACGTACGGGTAGATTGTTAGCAAGCATAACCGAATGTCTAAACTAGGGTATTTCGACTCTGTAGGTTCTACTCGGAAGGCCCTAGAGCTGGCGTTGGTCTAATGATAGCCTAGTGGACAATCGACGAGCTCAGTAAGGTTTCAATCGAAGGACTTGAGTGTTGAAGTCGAATCTAGGGTGATCTAGTGGTTAGGCGATAAAGCCTGAGCGTCTGTGTCGGCCCAAGGTCAATCGATAATATTTGTAAAGCTCTACAAGGCAAGTACCCCTGAATAAATCTTTTACGGTTCAGTATATATGAATAATTGTTGATTTAAATTGTGTACTGGAACAGAACTATTTAAGTAACGTATCCCCTCGGTTTCAAATTGTTTTGTTAACTTATATTTTGGGGGAAAAGTAACTTCTGAAAATACCTATCTTTAAACTTTGAATAAAATGGTAATGTTTTGGAAAGTGTGATGTGATAGAATGGTTTTGAAAAGAGATAGGTAAGTGATTTGGAAAACTGGATAAAAATGATCAGATAATTGGATGAGTGTACGCAGGAGGCCCGTAACGGCCTGGAAGATAGCGTAAGAGGCGAAGTGGTTGCGCACCCTATTATAACCATCAGCCCAGCATGACAAAGACCTAGCTAGTCTCTGAGTTTCGGAACAAATTTCATAGGATGGCCAAGATAAAGTTGTCCTATGGAGATAGCCTGATCAGCTGTCTCACCAGGGATTACCAATACATTATATCTGAGCAAGTGGTTTTTAATGGGTCCTGTGATGGGACAAGTTTTGTGGGTCCTGTGATGGGACAAGTTTTATGGGTCCTATGATGGGTCAGGTTTTATGGTCCCCGTAACGGCACAAATGGTTTTTTATGGGTCCTGTGATGGGACGTAAGATTTGAAAATGAAAGTAGCATGCTAAAATTGAATTCTGGTATTTACACAGCACAATTAATGAAATGTTTTATAGAGCATGCTAGTTATTGATAATCCAGTTTTCACATGTTTATTTGTTTTATAAATGAGTTATGATTTTTGTTCCTATAAATGTTTAGCATAAATTGTTTTTGATTATTATTCATATAGTGGTACTACTGAGCAATTGATTGCTCACTCTTGCAAAATGTTTTATATATGTATTGCAGATATCTAGGAGATTCTTCCGTGGTAGTCGGGGCAGAGTTCCAGTTCCTTTCATGTCAGGCTCCTCTGAGGTAGTTGTGTCAGACCAGAAATGGTCTGTTGAGTTGTTGTATTACGATAGTATCGTCAAGGTGGTGGAAATGAGTTAGTTTTGTAGTAGTTATAACCTAAGTCATACTTAAACCTGGAAAAGATCTTGGTAAGAGGGGTCGTGATTATGTTTTATCAGTGAAATGAATTTTATTATGTTACTTATTGTGTTATGAATGACGTCAACTCCTGACCCCGGGGTTGAGGCCGTCACAGTAAGGGAAGATATAAGAGCAAGAGATAAGCCTGCAAGGGAGGAGAGGGAAAGGAGATATGCTGAAGAAACAGAAATAGTTGGGCAAAGATCAGAGGAACTAAAGGCAAAATGAATGAGCAGAGTGTGTAAAGATGGAAACTTTCTAAGACATAAGAATTAGAAGATTTCCAAAGTTCATAATAAATTATTTGAATGACTATTCATTAGATGATTGGCTCAAGCTTGTGGAAGCTCTAAGAGAGACTCAAATCATAGATGAATTGCAAGTGCTTGTATATCTAAAGGACCTCATTAGAAAAGAGACAAGCTATGAGAAATTTTTTTGATGAACATACTTGTTGTATTCATATAATTTATTGGTGTATAAAAGATGTATTAAGTTTGTTGTGAGTAAAGAAGAATAGCTGGATTTATTAAGTTTTATGGAAAAAATGATGAATGATTAGATGGATTCATGAAAATTATGGAACAGGATGAAGGCAGCGGACGGTGAAAGAGTGACGAAGAAAGATGGAGAGGAGATGTTTTAATAATTAGTATTGTTGACGGCGTGCATCTGTTAGATAAGAGAATGAACTGGGCCAGATCAATGAAGCCCATGGACCATACTTGGACAATCCGCAAATGGATAATTAGGTCCTTAAAACTGGTATGTGTTGACTAGTATATTTTATATTATAATATTTATAAATTAATATTTAATTATCCAATTTTTGTTCCGATTAATTCCCGAATTATCGATTAATACCTAATCGGTACCTCAACCGATTAGGTCAGATTAATGATTTTTACAACAATGTCCATATTATTCATCTAGACCTACAAGTCTGGCATACATTTGTCTCTCGCCAAAGGTGTTGAAGATTTGGATAAAATTATATTTAGCATAAATTTCATCATTTAACTAGAAAGAATCATTTGTTAAAGCATGCAGTTATGACACCAACGTGCTCTTCACATCTGTTAATCGTATGTTTTCTTTGCGAAGTGCGAACCCATTGACTTCATTATTGGTGTAATTTGAGTTTGAAATAAGGATGTGTCCAAAAACAATCTTTGAAGATAGATTATACATTAAACACTTGTATTATAAATTATATATGCTAGACATAAATAAAGAAAGAAATTATTCATTAATATGAATTGTAATATATTACAAAAAGAATTTCAAAATGAAAATAAGCCTAAAATATTATTTTGTATGGTATAGGTGTTATGCCACATTTTGGCATGGCAAATACTTTTTAATAATTACATAATTTGTTAATTATTAATTACGATTAATAATTAATTGCTTAAGGCCTAAGTTATCCTCTCTCTGAAACGAGGAAAGAATCAATCTCAATAAATCAATAATGGAAAATATCTCTCAACGATATTCTTCAAATCAGGAAGATATCACAACGCTCAGATTAAATCAAATAAAATCAGTAATTACCATATTAACAAAAACTTGTCCCTAAAGTCTCTTAGGGATAAGCCCAAATTTCACAGAACTGCGTAGGCTTGATCCAATATAAATTGGTACGCAGGCATCTTGGCAAAGGGATCCGATACAACGAGACAAATCGAGACACCTCCCAAGTCCAGCCCTTTTTTTTTATAAACCCTAATCTTACAATTATACTTAAATCGCTTTATTATTCCAGCAACCCTCCGATTTCATGTTGTTATGAAATTCCTCCAACAACATTAGGCGCTAGAAAAAGGGGTTTATTATTCGAGGAGGACGAATAATTTTACAAAACTCAAAGGATTTATGGTTTATTCGTATGTGCATAATAAATGGGGGGTCGTTAGTGATTTCAACGGCGACATCAATCATACGCGATTGTAGATCACACAAACACGGAGTCTGATGGTGAATAATAAAATCCTGGCGACGACAAAAAAGAGTCCAATATTTAAAAAGAAACACCGGTCCGCGAGGAAAATAAAAAAGGAGCAGCAGAGGAGGACATCGCTGTTCTGGAACCCCATGCGAAATTGGCACCAGAAAATAAAAAAAATAAAGACAAAGTTACTACTAAGGCCAGGCCACTAATGCGAACACAAAAAGGGATAAAAGGATAGAAAAGATAAAAACATACAATGGCGGACCCGCGAAGATTAAAATGGACATAAACTGAAGTTCTCGGCCAGGAAATAAAGATCGGTGGGAAGCCACGCGCGAGAACGAGCTTCGCCGTCGGCGGACATAAAAAGATAAGTTTTATTTTCTTATTTTATTTTTCACAAATTATGTATTATTTCAAGCATGCGTATAAAAATCATGGTTAAAATATTTTTTCGTGCGAGTCACATATTTTTATAATTATAAAATTATTGTGAGATCCTAATTTTGGACGACACATATATTTTGGGGAAATTTTGTACATGATATTTATTTAAGAGAATTATGGATTTTTAGATAATTGTAAGAGCTGCATATTTTCTGAAATATAAAATATTTATGTTAGTTGCATAATTTTGGGAAAATGTTTAATAAAGAGCATTATTTTTTGGAAAAGTAAATATCGCGATAATTTTAAATTGGCATATTTATAATGTTTGAATTGTTTTTAAAATATTTTGCATATATTGTATAATAACTCCTAATTAGTTAAGAGTTATAATTCTTATTATAATCTCTATATAATATCTCTTGTGTGGCTGATTTTGTATAAAAAAGAATTTTACTAAAACCCTAGCCACCAAGGGAGAAGATGGATAGAGCAAGAAGAAACGAGTTTGTGCTAGTACACATCCAATCTTTGCGTTCAAGCATTCGTGTGGATACCGATAGAGCGTAGATCGCGAGAGCGGGATGCGTGGTGATTAAACAAGTTTTGAATCTCCATTATTCAACCAATTAATAAATCTTCTTAAGGTAAACAATCTGATCTACGAATTAAATATATGTTTTCGCATGGATCCTGCGGTGGGTTTTGAAAATTCTGATTTTTCACATTTTTAATTAATGTTTACATTGCGTTTATGTGCTCGAAACCCTTCAATGGTATCAGAGCTACTTGAGAAAAGTATTTAATTCATTTATGTGTTTACTGGTTTTATGATGATAACATGTATACAATATTCCATGACTGTTATGTATGCTATTTTGTATGTTTTACATGTTGTTATGTTTATATATGCGTATGTATATATATATATATATTTTGAATATATCATATTCATGAGAGTTGTATAATCATATGATAATTATATAATCTGTATATATACTGATATATACATGTTTTGTGTTTGTTCTTATTATAAGAATCGTATTTAATATGATTCTGAATAAAATGCAACGGATTTGTTGAAATATGTGTCTGGTGTCCGATTTTGGCGAACGAATATGCTATTTCATATGGAATCGAGCGTCTGAACGTAATAGATAGCTAAAGCTATCATCGACTGATCTTTAAGGTGTTTGACGTCGTTTAGGCCATGTAATCTGCGATTTAATGTTATCAGATTTAATTTCCAATTTTCTGATTTTTTAAATATTTGGTTTTTATGATTAGATCATGATGGGTATGATATGTTAAGATCAGGTTATGTGTTTTAACATGTTATTTTGTGTTAATTGAGCATGGTGGATGGTTATAACTTATGACCTTAGGTTAATGGTTTTGGTTTATTAAATACGGCTTGCATGTCGTTTAATCTTGTAATTATTAAATCTCGAATGTAACTCGAGTTCTTCTTGTAAGTTCATTAGATTAGTTTTCATATTTCATTCTTGTAATGTACATGAAGATCAAGGTAATCCCACACGGAGGCCATCCAAGGAAGTAATACAAGAAAGAAGACATGTAATAGTTAGCCTGTATTTATTTTCCACCTTAGATTAACCTAGATATTTGTCATTAGCTTGATAAAGATCACATAGGATGAAGCCATAACCAAACACGTTCATTTATTGCATTTTACATATATATGTGCATATGATGAATGTATGTGTAGAGTAGTTTATAAAGATGCATGCTTAATTAGATTAAGGATGTATGTATTAGATACGACACCCATGTCATGCTTGCTAAACAAGATAAAATCTGTAACGATTCAAGAATTTAAAATGAACAAATGATTATGAGATTCTCGTGTTTATGAAACACAGAATAAAATACAAATTTTCTTTATTTCTGACATGGGGCGATTTTGTCAAAAGCGAGTTCATTGAACTTATAAGGTTGTGGTTTTAAGCGAGACCGCTGTGACTCCCTCATTACCTGGAAATCAAACCATTGACGAATATTGATTTGAAGTATTTTATTCAAGGAAAAGTTGGGAATCTCTTTACGATGGGATCATGATCGTTTTAAAATTAACAAAACCCTAAAATTAATATTAAGTTGATCAGATGCCTTCCAATGAGTCCAATGTGTTAACCCCTATATCGACCAAGTGTGGGTTTGCCAAAGCGAAGTACTCCTATCTATCGTGGGAGATGTGTTGAAGTATATTATGCCTCTAAGTTCACAATCCTATTGTGAACTTAGAGGTATAATGTTTGGCGAGATTTATTAGATAAATATGAACAAATATTGTTCCACCAAGCTATCCAAGAGTTATATAGTTGATATAATTGACAAATGTTGTCTACCTAAATAATCATATTTTAGGAGAAAAGCCAAAGCTAACCTAACGCATGGTGAAATATGGAACTTGGCTCACTAGAAAGGATATATAAGATATTTTTTCCAAATTAATAGTTAGGGCTATTGATTTGATAAAAATAGTGGGAGATATATATTGTGAATATATATGTATATATGAATAATCACTTGAACATAATTTAATGATCATCTGTAGACTAAGTCATTTTATGCACTTTAATATTATAGATATCAAATGACAAATAACATAAATAACTTCTCAATATAATAGTCCTTGAGAAGGACAAGTTGAAATGAAATAATTTCCTCGATTGTCATGGGAAATTGAGGATTATCCTAGGGTTCAAGGATGTCTCTCAAACCCCTCCCTTATTTCTTCTAGCTGAGAATGAAACATGTGTTGAACAAAATGCTTACCAGAAGCAAATTGATTATGCAACTGATGTTTCATGTTTCATTCTTGTAATTATGAGTGTTGGGCTTTAGAAGCAACAAGAGCATAATGATGCTTATGATATGATTGAGCACCTTCAAAGGATGTTTGAAGGATAGGCTCGTCAGAAAGATTGGACAATAATAAGGCACCATATTTTTGCATTAATGGGAGAATGATATCCGGTTGGACCACATGTTCTAAAGATGATAGGTATATATACCTTGATATTTTGGGTTTCAAGAATAGTCTAGAGACTCAGATTGATTTGATCAAACAATCTTTTAGCAACTTCTATTCTTAGTTTGTTAAGAATAAAAGGAATGAGATAAACAGAATATTCTCTGAGTTGTTAAGCATGTTTAGAACTGTTGAAAATAACACGATAAAGGCATGAGTTACATCCATATTGATGATGTACACATGGAATGCAAATGGGAAAGGAAAGTGGGCAGGCAAGGTGAAGATTTGATCTTATTCGGTGCCAAACCAAAGTCCAATACCAAAGGGCTTTTGAAGCCTAATAATGGTGTTGCTAAAGGAGATGATTGTCATTTCCGTGGAAATAACTGGATGAATGGAAGTTAAATTATCGAGCTTATTTGGAAGATCTAATGAAGAAGACTAGAAATGGTCAAGCTTCAGGTATATGGTTAGAATTGGAGCAAAAGTTGTTGCTCTAGTTGAAAAAACTCCATACCTAATTTTGCCCATAAGGCGAGATTGAGAACTTGATAAATTATTATTATGTGTCTGCCTTTAGCGGATACATTAAGTCAATTTCTTGTCAGGACAAGAAAGGTTTTCATTTTAATTAAATAAACAAAAGTTGTTTAATTTATTTCAATAATAAGACTTATAATATTGCACAAATAGTTAACAATTTATATAATCTAAGTTGACTCAAATCAAACATTACCTCTAGCATTGTCGTTAAGCCATATTAATGAGAAACGCATTTCTGAGTTACATATAGATGAATACTTAGATAAGTTTGATTTTGAATCATACGGAAGATGCAAACTTTGTCTCATTGGCAAAATGACTGAAGCTTCTTTTACCTGATCAGGTGAAAGGGCCACCGAACGATTATGACTTATACATAATGATGTATATGGTCGAATGCGTATGATGGCAAGGGGGCTTATACTACTTCATAACATTTACTGATGATTTCAGTAGATATGGATATGTGGTTCTTATGAAGAAAAAATATGATTCTTTTGAAATGTTCAAAGAATATAAGTCCAAAGTAGAAAAGAAAACAAGGGAAAAGTATAAAAGTTTTACGATCAGATCGTGGAGGAGAATACTTAAGCCTCAATTTCAATATTTTCTTGAAGGAGTGTGATAGTGTATCATAACTTACTCCTTCTGGAACACCTCAATGAAATAGAGATTCTAAGAGGAGAACTCGTACCTTGTTGAACATAGTGCGATCGATGATGAGTCAAGCAGATCTTCCATTCAGTTTCTAGGATTATGCTCTAGAAACGACTACATTTACACTTAACAAAGTTCCGACTAAAGCGGTTCAAAATACTCCGTATGAGATATAGAGTGATGAATGTCATTGCATGTCATTTATGAAAATTTGGGGACGTGAAGCGTTTCTAAAATGTTTAGCCTCTGACAAGCTTGGACCAAAATTAGATGGATGCTATTTTGTGGGATATCCAAGTGAGACTAAGGTATAGTTTTTATAATCCTTCCGAGAACAAAGTGTTTGTTGCTCGGGCCACTATATTTCTTGAGGGAGAACTACTTTCTAAGAAAATCAGTGGGAGGATAATACATCTCGATGAAGATCGAGAACCACATGATAACATTGAACAAGAGTTGAAATAAGATCAGGATGTACATCAAAATGTTGAAAGTAATCTTGTCCAAGAAACACAGGTTATTCGTAGATCTAGTAGAATTCACCATGAGCCCTGGAGAAATTATGAATTTCTTTTGACTCAAGATGGTGATGTAATGCTTACAGATAATGATAAGCCTCTCACCTACCAAGATGCTATGAACAGTTCAAACTCCGAGAGATGGCTAGAGGCCATGAAATCCGAGATGGAATCCATGTATTAAAATAAAGTATTGACTTTAGTTGATCCACTCGAAGGGGTAAAACCTATAGGGTGTAAGTGGGTTTTCAAGAAGGAAACTGACATGGATGGTAAAGTACATACCTATAAGATGCGACTAGTGGCAAAAAGTTTCAAACAAATTCATTGTATAGACTGTGATGAGACTTTTTCACCGGTTACTATGGTCAAGTCCATTAGGATTTTGTTAGCAATGGTTGCTTACTTTGACTATGAGATTTGGCAAATGGATGCCAAAACTGCTTTCTTATATGGGAGCATTGAAGAGGATGTATATATGATACAATCTGAGGGTTTTGTCGATCCATAGTTTTCTAAGATAGTTTGTCGCTTCTATCTATCTATAGATCAAAACAAGCCTCAAGGAGAATGAATATTCATTTTGATGAAATGGTCAAAGGGTTTGGCTTTATTCAAAATGAAGATGAACCATGTATTTATAAGAAGGTTAGTGGGAGCCATGTGACAATCCTAGTATTATATGTAGATGACATATAACAAATAAGGAATGGCATACCTTCTCTACTGGCTGTTAAGACTTGGTTGAGAAATAGTTTCTCGGTGAAAGACTTAGGCGATGCTACCTATATATTAGGGATCAATATCTATAGAGATAGATTGAAGAGATTAATCGACCTAGTCGGAGTACATACATTGATAAAATATTGTATCATTTTAGGATACAGGAGACAAAGAAAGGATATTTTCGATGTCTCATGGGATAGTGATCTCAAAAGATAATTGCCCCTAAATCATTAGATGATAAGGGTCATTTGAGAAAGCTCCATATGCTTTAGCAATTGGATCTATAATGTGTACAATGATATGTATTTATCCTGATATTTCGTATGCTTTCAGCATGACGAGCAGATACCAGTTTAATCCAGGTGAGGGTCACTGGATTATTTTCAAGAATATTCTTAAGTACTTAAAGAGGACAAAAGATTTATTTTTGGTATATGGAGAAGATAGGGAACTGGTTGTAACGGGTTACACTGATACCAGTTTCTTAACCTAATTTCTGGATAGACAAGGATGATTATGTGTCATGTCTGGTTTGTGTTTTATCTAAATATAAGTTATGTTAGCTGGAATGGTTCACAGCAAGAACATTGATGTGTCTATAATGGAAGCCGAATATATTGATACTTTTAAAACAGCCAAGGAGACTATTTAGGCATGTCCTTAAGCGATATCACCTTATTAATGAGATTAATGATCAAGGAGATATAAATGTAAAGTGCATAGTAATAATAGTGTTGCAAACCCACTGACTAAGGATTTGTCACAGCAGAAGCACGATAGTCATACTAGTTCCATGAGTATTAGATACATGGGTGATTGGCTATAGTGCAAGTTGGAGATTGTTAGTGTTTGTGCCCTAGAGACAACACTATGATGCTTTAGTTTAAGACATTAGGATTATTAATGTATATGTTCTATCAATTATTCCCTTTATAATTTATTGTTAGGTCACACAACACTATAAAAGGGGGTTGAATATAGTGTTTATACAATCAAATCGATTTAGAACACAAAGTATGTAATAGTAATCAAGTTTATTTAATATAATAAGCTCTGTTACAAAGTAGGTTAAACTACTCTCTCAGTGATGAATAATATCACTAAGAGCTGCTAGGTTACAATGAATAATGTTCTCGTGAATGATAACACATATAGTGTAAACCCTAAGCTGTGTTTATATAATACACAGTTACAAGATATCTTCTAATTGATATTGAATATAATTATGTCTCCTAAAATATATCAATAAGCTATTATCTTCTGTAGTCCTATAGCTGTCCAACTCTTTATGCATATCTTCTTTTGTTTTAGTCCAGATCATCTCCTGTAAATCAGCTGCATTCCTTATCTGAAGTACCCGCACTTAAGTCCTGATATATCTTCTGACGACTTAAGTTCTGATATAAGTTCTGACTTCAGTAAGTCCTGATTTCCAGTAAGTCTTGATAAGTCCTGATATTAAGTTCTGAAACTAAACACAACAGATTAGACATGACATCACAAATATATCTAACAATCTCCCCCAACTTGTAAATTATGGAAAATATACAAGTTAATAGATTTGATGATGTCAAAAACATTTAAGTACAAATACAATGAGAGTTTATTTAGACAACTAGCTACAACTTACAGTACATGTAGCTTTACCAATATCACTGGATCAATCTGAATCCAAAGTGATTCCTTGTAAAGTCTTTTACCAGCTTGTCTTCAGCTTTTCTCAGAACTTCAACTAATGGTGCATTTACTTGCATCAATTCTTCATCTTTATTATCACCAATTTGATAAATTGTTGTTCTGAGTGCTGGAATAGATGTTCTTTAAATACCATCTCCAAGTCTGATAATTCTAGGATGTGAAGAGTCTTCATTGTAGCATAGACACTTTCCTTTCAGAATAACTTCCATCTTAGCAGAGTTCTTCCTCATAGGAATTTCTCTTCCATCATCTTTAGTTATTTTTGGAATGTACTGAGAAGCCTTTGTACCAGAGATTCTGAGAAGATCTCTTATAGCCTTCAAAATATATTCTAACCATCTTCTTGTAACATCAGATTTTACTTCCAGAAGGTAGTGAATAAGTTGAAGCTCTTTGACAGACTTCTTTAGCACATCAGTATCAGCTAGTCTGTAAGTTCTGCCATCATTGAGAAATAAGATCAATTTCTCATTTAGATCATCTTTATCATGAACATCCATCACAATTTGAGCAGACAACACTTTGTCAAGGTGCTTTTGTTTGATTTGTTCATATGGTTTGTCTGTCAACATGAAAGGATCTCTAAGAGTAACTTCTACTCCTGTTTGTATCTTTTCTTCATCGAAACCTAATCCAGCTCTATCTCTAGGTTGTTTGGCTCTTAACCCAAATGTTGCAAGTTGATTAATCATTAGATTGGACTTAGGTTCCACTGGAGTAGCTTTGTTCCATAACAACTTCTTCTTATCAGCAATTGTCATCTTGTTCAAATCAACTTGAGCTCTGTCAGAGGTTGATGTCTTGATGACTTGATCAGGATTTGCTGTTTCATTTATACCTTGTTGTTCTTAAATGTCTTCACTCTGAACAACTTAAGCTATGTCAGAGGTTGTCTTAGATTCTTCTGTTATCTCCTTTTTTTCAGAGTTTCAACAGTTTCATCTTCTGCAGCTGTATCATCAAAAGCCAGAACCATTTTGCACACAGGTTTCATCAGGATTTGAGTAATCTTCATCTCCTGTTTCTTTGTTGGTTATCAATCTTTCCTTTCCCTTTTGCCTTGGGATCAATTTCAACTTGTGATCTTGTCTTGGGCTTTGAAGCCTCAGAAGTTGACATTTCATTGATCACAATGCCTTTTCCCTTAGGCCTTGGAGGTTTCTTTGCATTAGAAGCTTTAGACTTAGGATTTTTCTTCTCAGCTGCAAATCTAGCTTCTACCTTTTTTAGAGTCTCTAAATCCATTCCAGGATTATCCTTGAGAAATAATCTACTAGCAATTTCTTCATCAAGTGTCTGAATCTTGGGATCTTTATAGTAGACAGTAGTCTCCTTTCCCTTAAGTTTTAGAGTTTGTAAAAACTTCTGAGAGTCTTGACTTCCAGACTGAATCAGAATATCAGGCTTTGTCCTCAAACTTTGATCATCAGAACTTGCTTTCAGAACTTGATAATTCACAACTTCAGAAGTTGTATTCTTCTATATAGAAGATTTGCTAGAATCAGAAATTAGTTTCTGTGAAGAAACTTTGCTGCTTTGCTTGCCATGACCTTGACCTTTGCCCTTGCTAGGGTTTCCCTGGTCATTTTCAGAATCATCCTTTTTCTTCAGAGTTTGGTTAGTTGAGCATTTGGACTTAACTACCTTCTCCCCCTTTTTGGCATCATCTGTCAGGAGTAGTGAGAGAAGAAGTTCCACTGAAGATTGGATTTCAGTTAATTGAATTTGTTGAGCAGCTTGATTTTGCAAGACCTCATCCAGTTGGGCCTGCTGCTTTTCTTGAACTTTCTCAATTGCTTCCACTTTCTCATAAATTGGTCTGATAAACCTATTTTTGTCTAGCTTGAGCATCAGGTCCAGCTTATCAGCATTTTCCTGTAGTTTATCAACCTTGCCATGAGTAATGGAGTGTTGACCTTGAAGACTTTTAGTACTCAGAGCTGTGACTTTAAGTTGAGTTTTGAAATCAGAACTTGTCAGCAACTCATCAGCTTTTGAAATATGATCTTTCAGAATATTTGAGCTTGGAGTGAATTCAGGTTCATTCCACTTCTTGGTCCATTTAACTCCTTTGTGAGTTTCTTCCCATGGAACAGGAGCATCTTCTTCAATAAATTTAAGTAGTGCCTCATTTTCAAGAATTGGAGCATTAACTGGAGCACTGTCTCTAGAACTTGATAATATCTCCTCTTCTTCTGATAACACAAGAGTGTGTGTAGCTGAAGGAGATTCTGGAACTACTTCATCTGTGTCAGGATCCAAATCCAGAATTGGAGTAGTAGGAATATCAGCATTTAATGGAGAAACAGGTGAAGTTGACTCATTTGCTTGTGGAGCTTCCAAATTTAAGACAGTTGGTATATTTAACCTCTGAATATCAATTTCAGGACTTAATCCTGTATCCTCAACTATAGCTTGGATTGGATAGTGAGGTGGAGAAATCACAGGTTCTGATCTGTGAACTTCAGGAATTTCAGAATCCTGAATCAGAATTTCTTCAGGTGCTGGAAGGGCTTCAAAAACTGTAGGTTCTTGTGAGATCAGAGATTCTTGATCCCCTTCCTCAGCTTCTTTAGCATCTTCAAATTGAATTTGTGAAAAATACATACCTGCTCTTGTCTTCTTTGATCTTATGGATGGTGGAGAGATATGATCTGTATAAGAATTTACAGATCTTTTCCTTTTCAAAATGCCAGAACCCTCTGTTTCATTCTCCTTCTGAAGAGTTGACTCTTCAGCTTCTAGTGTCACAGGTTCTGATGCTGGAACCTGGACCTATTCATCCTCATCAGATTCATCCCTCAGAATAATCCTCATTCTTCTCCTTGGTGGAGATTTAGGCACATAGATAGTTCTTTTAGACCTAGAGGATTTGTCAGTTTTTACAACTGGCTCCTTTTGAGAAGTACCAGAGGTTAGTTTGGATTTGAGAGGTGAAGTTCTGATGGTAGGTGCTGATGATTGTGGTTGTGAGGATTGTGCTGGTTGAAAATAGGTTCTGATGGTAGGTTGTGGTTGAGAGTTGGAAGGCTGTGTTGGTGGAGGTTGAGAGGGTATAATTTCAGGAAATTTGGGTGTGTATGTGTTGGGGTCAAAGTTTACTAAGAACTGTTTTACAGACTCAGGAATTTGAAGGGGTCTTAGTAAGTTTTTTTTATTATCAGTAGATAAAAAGTCTGTGAAAGCCCTTTTATGAACTTTAAAAGGTTCAATTGTCTCACTAAAATTTTGGGGTGCATCAGAACAACAGAAATTATATATAAGCTGACAGAATCTAGCAAAATAAACTGTGTTGATATCTTCTTTCATCTTATCACCTATAAAACCCAAAATTGCAGTAGCATAATCAAAATGAGTTTGATTAAGAAGGGCATACCCAATTTGTTGACTCAGTATTGGGATAGCATCAAAGTTGGAGCATTTGTTGGCAAAAGCTTTGGTAATGCAGTCGAAAAAGAAGCTCCACTCCCTTCTTATATAGGGCCTCTTCAATTGTCCCAGCTTGGACAAAGGTTTCTCATAGCCCAGATTTGCCATCATGTTTTGAAGAGCTGACTCCCCAACTTGTAAACTGTAAGAACAGTTTTCTGGTAGATGCAATGCTTGTCGTACAGTAGACAAGGTAACCAGATGCTCATCTTCCCCAGTTGTGAAAATGATGCTTGGGGACCCATTTTTACCACCATCATCATATACCCCAGACCTCCAGAACTCCAGAATTTGTTTGCCTGAGAGAAGCTGTGGTTGGGTCAGAGCATAACCAATTTCACTTCGAGCAAGAAAATCTTGAATGAAGTGAAGTTCAGAAGGAGCCTCGTCCTTGTTGAGAATAGCCATGTAGTTGTTGGGAACAAACTTGGCTCCATCATAAATAAGATCCTTTGGTGCCATTTCTGTGAAAAATTAAGTGAAAAGTTGTGTGTTCGCAAGGTGTTTGATAAAATGCCTGTAAGAAAATAGCTTCAAAGAATAATAGAGAGTTAGAGAGAATAAGAGATAAGAAAAGAGTGAGAAAGTAGGTAAAGATTGTTAAAATCTTATAACTCTAGTATTTATACTCTCCACGTGACAACGGATATATTTGTGAATCAGAACAGACATTTTACACATGGCGGCATGAAAACAATTAAAACATTATTAGTGGGCACGGTAAACGTGCAGTAATTATTGCTCACATGCGGGTACCAAAACAAACAAGCAACCCATAAACCAAATGATTATCACTGTTTTTATCTCACTTAATTATTTTCTGATAAAATATGACCGTTACAGTAAATACCAAAAATAAGTCAAGTATTTAAATAATGCCACGTGAGCATAGGAGTTTCCATCAGGATTTGCATCAGACCTTGACTATTATCAGAATTTAATGGTCATCAGAACATGGCTTCTATACTCAAAAAGTGAATGACTATTTCTTTGATTCTTCACACAAATACTAACTGGTTTTTTCAGAGTTTAATCATCAGAACTTGTCCTCAGAATTTATGCTTATGATACTTAACTGTTTATCAGAAACAACTTAATCACCACAGTAATTTTTATCATTTATAAGGAGTGATAGTGTGTGCATGTGCAAATGATCAGATAAAGATTAAAGTCTGATAAACTTCAGTATATCTTAGAAATAAGGCATAACTAAGAAAAGTGCTTAAAACCTGTCTTTAATTTTGAAGTCTACTATAGAATAAATTTATGCAAGTATCCACCTCAACTGTTTGTGCTCATTTTATGCATCTTTTGAAATTCTTTTGACAATGGTTTCTCAGTGTAAGTGAGTTACAACTGCCTTCAGAATTTATACTATTATCAGAATATTTCTCCAATAATCAGAGAATATGAAAAGTCACCAAGAAAAATTAATTTTTTTTTCTAATGCATATTACTTAATACCAGCAATGCACTTGGATCTTCCCTTTCACATATTTAATCTAAATCTCAAAGGAGTACCTGATTTCAATTTTTCTTTTTCTTTTATTTTCTTCAGATTAGTGAGGCTTATCAAGCATGTAGTTCATCCTTAAGATTTACTGACATCAGAATTTGACAGATAAGAAGCAAAAATCTAGTTTGTGACTTAGTAATAAAATACAGGAAGTAAATTTAACTAAGATCAAAATCAAAATTTTCTTGTGTTAATGATTTCCACATAAACAACTAATTCAAATATGGGATACATAGTTTGTTAAAGACTACTAAGTCAGCATCTAACAAAATAATCCTCATTGGATTGAATAGTCACCGAACATTCAAAACACTATCAGAGTATATAGAATCACATTAGATAACAATCAGTATTTAATATGATACAATTTAAGCACATATTACATTGAGATAAGACAATCTGTAAACACTGATTATAAAGTCTGATGCATGAGAATAAAAACTAAGTAGATTTTGAGAAAGAACCTGAAACCATTCCAAGTTCATTTACCAATCTTGTAAAAGTAGCTTCACATAGTGGTTTTGTGAAGATATCTGCTAGTTGTTGATATGTTGGGACAAAATGCAATTCCACTGTACCTTCCATCACATGCTCTCTTATAAAATGGTACCTAATGCTGATGTACTTTGTCATTGAAATAGCACTTTGATTATCACATTAATAGGTATTTTAGAAAATTCTAACCCATAGTCCAGTAACTGATTCTTCATCCAAAGAATCTGTGCACAACAGCTTCTTGCAGTAATATATTATGCTTCTGCAGTTGATGTTGAAATTGATTTCTGTTTCTTGCTAAACCAAGAAACCAATCTGCCTCCAAGAAATTGGTAGCTTCCACTAGTGCTTTTCCTGTCTATTTTGCATCCTGCAAAATCTGTATCTGAGTAACCTATTAGCTTAAAATATGATTCCCTAGGATACCACAATCCTAGATCAGCTATACCCTTGAGGTACTTGAAAATTCTTTTAACAACTATTAGATGAGGTTCTCTTGGATCAACCTAAAATCTTGCACAAAGACAGGTAGCATACATGATATCAGGTCTACTTGCAGTCAAATATAGAAGTGAGCCAATCATACCTCTGTAGTTAGTAATATCTACTGATGCACCAGTATCTTTATCTAACTTGGTGGCAGTGGCCATGAGAGTGGATCTAGTTGAACTGTCTTGCATTCCAAATTTCTTGAGTAAATTTCTGGTGTACTTCGATTTATTTATGAAAGTATTTTCTTCACTTTTCTTGACTTGAAGTCCCAGAAAATAGCTCAACTCTCCCATCATACTCATTTGATATCTTGACTGCATTAACTTGGAAAATCTTTCATAGAGTTTTGTATTTGTAGAGCCAAAGATGATATCATCAACATATATCTGTACCAAAAGTAAGTCCTTTCCATGGTTGAGGTAGAATAAGGTCTTGTCAATTGTGCCTCTATGAAATCTACTTTCCAGAAGGAATTGAGTCAGAGTCTCATACCATGCTCTAGAAGCTTGCTAAAGGTGATAAAGTGCTTTGTCAAGCCTGTAGACATGATTTGGAAATTTTGGATCTACAAAGCCTGGAGGTTGTTCAACATATACCTCTTCTTCCAATTCTCCATTGAAAAAAGCACTTTTCACATCCATTTGAAAGACTTTGAACTTCTTGTGAGCAGTATAAGCTAAAAAGATTCTTATGGCTTCCAATCTAGCAACTGGAGCAAATGTTTCATCATAGTCAATACCCTCCTTTTGAGAGTAACCTTTAGCAACCAGCCTTGTTTTGTTTCTTGTAATTATGCCATCACTGTCAGTTTTATTTCTGAACACCCATTTTGTACCAACAATGGATCTGTCATTTGGTCTTGGCACTAGGGTCCAGACTTTTTTCTTTCAAATTCATTTAACTCTTCCTGCATTGCTTGCACTCAATCAGCATCTTGAAGAGCTTCTTCCACTTTCTTTGCTTCAGTCTGAGATAGAAAAGAATGATAGAGACATTCATTTGTTGTTGCTGTTCTAGTTCTGACACCTGCTTCAGGATCTCCAATTATTAACTCAGGTGTATGTGATTTAGTCCACTTCCTTGCAGATGGAAGTTGATCTCTAGAACTGGATCCTCCCCCATGATCCATGTTGTCTCCATCAACATTTTCTGATGCTCCCCCTGAAGTTATGCTCTCTGAGATTCCAGAATTTGAGTTGGATCCTTCAGGAATTGAAGAATCAAAGTTTCCAGAATTATCAGAATTTGGCTCATCAGAACTTTATGAATCAGAACTTGAGGAGCCGATGACTGGTTCTAATGCTTCTTGAGAGTCTTGAGATGTGGTATGATCATCAGCTTGCTCCCCCTGAACAGGTGTATTTTCCTTTGGAGCAATTACCACAGTTTCAATGACATCAATATTTAACCCGTCAGAACTTACAGGATCAGGATTGAGGTCATTAGAATATACAGAATCAGAATTTACATCTTCATTTTCAAATCTCAGCTGATCATGATCATTGAAATCTTTAAGTCCAGTAATCTTTTTATCATCAAAAGATACATTGATAGATTCCATGACAACCCTTGTTCTTAAATTGTAGACTCTGAAGGCTTTTATGGAAAGTGGATATCCAACAAAAATTCCTTCATCAGCTTTTAGATCAAATTTTGACAGCTGTTCAGAATGAGTCTTAAGAACAAAATACTTGCATCCAAGTACATGAAAGTATTTCAGATTTGGCTTCTTTTTCTTCGCCGTCTCATATGGTGTTTTTCCATGCTTGTTTATGAGTGTAGCATTCTATGTAAAACAAGCAGTCTGCACAGCTTCATCCTAAAAATAGGTTGGTAGCTTTGCTTCATCAAGCATAGTTCGTGCAGTTTCAATAAGAGTCCTGTTCTTTCTTTCTACAACTTCATTCTGTTGTGGAGTTCCAGGTGCAGAAAATACCTGCTTTATTCCATGCTCTTTGCAGAACTCTCTTTGCAGAACTCTTCCATGATTGAATTCTTGAACTCAGTGCCATTATCACTTCTTATAATTTTAACAGAATCTTTGATTAACTTATCCAGCTGTCTGACATGATCAGTTAGAGTTGATGCAGTTTCATTCTTCTTGTGCAAGAAATACACCCAAGTGTATCTTGTGAACTCATCCACTATAACCATAGCATATTTCTTCTTTGCAATAGACATAACCTTGATTGGACCAAATAGATCAACATGCAGTAA
The DNA here is from genome assembly GCF_009905375.1 of Apium graveolens. Classification (NCBI taxonomy): domain Eukaryota; kingdom Viridiplantae; phylum Streptophyta; class Magnoliopsida; order Apiales; family Apiaceae; genus Apium; species Apium graveolens. The sequence goes on from NC_133654.1 coordinate 240,919,076, forward strand.
GTGACAAGGCTCAAGAATTGAGGATTCAGTTTTGCTCTTGAATGAAAATTTTCTTTGTTTTGCCTTTTGACATGAATCACAAAGACCATCAGGAGAAAATACTAATTTTGGTAGTCCCCTCACAAGATCTTTCTTTACTAACTCATTTATGTTGTCGAAATTTAAATGAGAGAGTCTCTTGTGCCAATTCCAGCTTTCTTCAATTGATGGTCTGCTTAACAGACAGATTGCAGAACCATCCGAATTTGTTGAAAGTCTGGCTTCATATATGTTACCATGTCTGTAACCTTTCAGAACCACTTTTCCTGTAGAATTACTTACAACTTCACAGTGTTCTTCAAAGAAATTCACATGATAACCTTTGTCAAATGATTTGACTCACACTTAGCAGATTGTGTTTAAGTCCTGAGACAAGAGCTACTGTTTCAATTATGACATTCCCAAGATTGATATTGTCATATCCCAGAGTCTTTCCCATGTTTCCATCTCCATAAGAAACTCCTGGGCTAGCTTTCTCCACAAAGTCTAATAGCAGGGCTTTATTTCCAGTCATATGTCATGAACATCCACTGTCCAGAACTAGGATGTTTTTCCTGTTGCCCTGCAATCACAAAGACCACTATTGGTTAGTTTTAAGGACCCAGACTTGCTTGGATCCTTTGGCCTTATTAAGTTAACATGCTTTTTATCAGACTTTATATTAGACTTTGCATCAGAATTTACACTAGAAGGAATTACACTAACTTTCTTTAAAGAAGGTTTTATTTGATAATAATCATAGTACAAACTATGATATTCCTTACAAGTATAAATAGAATGCCATAAACTACCACAATGAAAACAAGGATTCTGTGGTTTAAACCTAACAGACTGACTCTTAACTCCTGATCTAGGAGGCAAAGAGTTTATATCTTTATTTTTCCTGCAAAAAGAAGCAAGATGGTTATAGTTTCCATAATTATAGCATTTCTTTCTAGGAGCATTAGGAACAGGCATATAATTATTGCTTTTATTCACACCTTCCTTTCCATTCCTATTTTTCCTAGCTTCCTTGACCTTGTTTATATTTTTAATCTCTTTCAGCTTATACTTAAGCTGAATCTTTGTCATTAAGCCAATGTTTACTATAGCTGGTTTATCCTGTTTTAATTTGTCAGAAGTTGACTTTTCTTTGACTTCTGTTTTATAGTCTTTCATCTTTTCAGATTTTGACTTGTCAGAATTTGACACAAACTTGACAGGATTAACTTTAGGCTTTTCAGCTTTCTTGGTAAAGTTTGGTTTAGATGACACAGTTTCCTTTTCTTCTTTATCATCTAGATAACCTAGTCCTTCTTTCCAATTTCCATTTTCTAAGATTTTCTGAGTGGTTCTTCCAGAGTTAGTCCAAGTTTTGATTATCTCCTTTTCCTTTTCCAGTTCAGATTAAAGAGATTTATTCAATTTTAGCAGTTCATCTTTAACATACAAAGCCTCATCTCTTTCTTTCTGAGTTTGATGAAATATAACTAACTCTTTTTCTAAGGTAGTCATTTCTGTTTCTAAGAGCAAGACTATCAGATGTTAATCTTTCATTTGTTAAAGTCTGATCTCTAAAACTAATGAACATGGTTTTGAGATATAATTTTAGCTCAGAAATATCATCAGTATGAAAAGCAAGAGTTGAATGAGGTACCTTCAATTCAGCAGCATCAGAACTGCTATCAGCATTTGCCATTAAGGCATAGTTCACCTCCTCTTCAGAATCTGAAGTGTCTGCCCAGTTTTTCTTCTTTGTGATAAGTGTCTGCCCTTTATCACCTTTTCCTTTCTTGCAGTCAGGAGAGATGTGGCATCTTTCACCACAATTGTAGCATTTGACATTTGAGTTGTCTCCTCTGTCATACTTTCCTCCTTTGCTTTCAGTCTTTCTCAACCCTTTTTTTCAGAACTTCCACTTTTTCTGGAAAACTTCTTGCCCTTTCTGAACTTCTTGTAGGCTATCTATGTGATACCCTTCACCATAAGAGCACACAGTTTCATCATCTCTGCATCAACATCCACTTCAGATAAATTTTCAGATTCTGAATCATCATCATCAGAATATGAAGACTCTGAATCAGAGTGTATGATGAGAGCCTTTCCTTTGCCCCTCTTTGAGACAACCACTTTAGGAGATTCCTCCTCACCTTTAAGTGCAACTGTATTTGACTTTCTTCCATGCCTTTTGCTCCTTTGATCCATCTCAAATTAATGAGTCTTGAGCATATCATAAATTTCATCAAGAGTAGTTTCAGCAAGGTTATAGTTGTCTCTTATGGTAGTAGACTTCAAATCCCAATTTTCAGGAAGAGCTAAAAGGAATTTTAGATTTGAATCTTCAAGATCATATTCCTTGTCCACCAGTGACAGATCATTCAAGAGTTTGGCAAACCTGTCATATAAATCAGTTAATGACTCATTAGTTTTTGAGTCAAAGTGCTCATACTCTTGTGTGAGTATAGTCTTCCTGTTCTTTTTGATGGCTTCAGTTCCCTGGCATCTTGTCTCCAAAGCATCCCATATTTCCTTTGCATTCTTGCATCCAATTACCCTGTTTGACATGACATTGTCAATTGCACTATGAAGCAGATACCTTACCCTTGCATCATTGGCAATAGATGAGATGTCTTCAGGTGTGTAATCACCTTTCTCCTTTGGTATCATCTTTGCTGGTTGATCAGCAACTGCAACAGAGAGCTTGGTAGGCTTATATGGTCCATCATTAATTCTATCAAGATATTCTGGATCTGTGGCTTCCACAAACATAGCCATCTTTACCTTCCATATAGGATACTCAGATGCTCTCAGTTTGGGAACCCTAATACTCTCATATCGACTGTGGGTTTGATTGTTTTGATTATCTTGAGTTTTGGTGGGCTTAGGTGGAGTTTGTGTTTCGTCAGACATGATTGTAAACTGGATCTCACTGTTTGTATATCAACAGTGAGGCTCTGATACCACTTGTTAGGTCACACAACACTTTAGAAGGGGGTTGAATATAGTGTTTATACAATTAAATCGATTTAGAACACAAAGTATGTAACAGTAATCAAGTTTATTCAATATAATAAGCTCTGTTACGAAGTAGGTTAAACTACTCTCTCAGTTATGAACAATATCACTAAGAGCTGCTAGGTTATAATGAATAATGTTCTCGTGAATGATAACACATATAGTGTAAACCCTAAGCTGTGTTTATATAATACACAGTTACAAGATATCTTCTAATTGATATTGAATATAATTTTGTCTCCTAAAATATATCAATCAGATATTATCTTCTGTAGTCCTATAGTTGTCCAACTCTCCATGCATATCTTATTTTATTTTAGTCCAGATTCTCTCCTGTATATCAGCTGCATTCCTTATCTGAAGTACCCGCACTTAAGTCCTGATATATCTTCTGACGCCTTAAGTTCTGATATAAGTTCTGACTTCAGTAAGTCCTGATTTCCAGTAAGTCCTGATAAGTCCTGATATTAAGTTCTAAAACTAAATACAACAGATTAGACATGACATCACAAATATATCTAACAATTATTAATTCTTAATTTACTGCGATATAAATGTTTTAATAAATGTCCTTGAAATATGATATGCAATTCTATATCTCTAAGTACGTGACTTAGAAATGAGGTTATGAGAATAGTATCAATATTCCTAAAGGTCCCTAGTCGAGTATTATTATTAAGGGATAATAATAATGTATTAAGACTAGTGTGTTTGTTGACGGATGATCACATCTTATTGATCATAAGTATAGTGATACTAAAGTCAAAGACACGAGCATATGTATATGTACATGTTGTTGGACAGACCCGATATGAGATTTTACATGTCTGTTGTGTCATAAGTAATTCTCACGGTGATAATGATGTAATGGTCCTTAGACCCGCAGTCATTATATTTCTATACGAGAATTAGTATACATTGATTCCATTAAAAGTTATCCTTGACCGGGTAATGGTAAAAGTGGACATTGGGTATATTATGAATCGTATGAGAAATATGAATGATCTAGATGGGATTTAACCCTCCTATTTAAGGAGTGATATTATTGGCCTCTTGTATGAGCTAGACTATGAAATGCGTGGTCACGCTCAAATGTTGATTTGATATGATAGTATACTCATTGATCAAGGAAACATGGATTAAACATTGATAAGGATGACACATTATATGCCTCTAGTTTAATCTATAATATGTGGTTAAAGGGATTATATTACATTGTACATTATTCACGAAAGGTTTAATTGATCACTGATTCAATTATTATTACTTGGGTAGCAATGATGTATTACTAGATGCCGCTCATTGTTTACGATTTTAAATTAGATTTAAAATTCGTTGCCAACGTAATAATAACCTATAGGGTCACACACTAAGAATGCTTGAAGGATTGTTTAATTTAAATTGGATTTAAATTATATTAAAGTAATTCAAATTATTCATAATATTTATTAAGTATAACTTAATTAATTAGATAAATATTGATATTCGAATTTACTAATATTAATTATGAAATTCAGTTGTTAAATAATTAAGTGTGACTTAATTATTATACAAATAGGAATTTCGAATTGATAATAACTCCCAATTAGTTAAGAGTTATAATTCTTAATATACTCTCTATATAATATCTCTTGTGTGGCTGATTTTGTATAAAAAAGACTTTTACTAAAACCCTAGCCACCAAGGGAGAAGATGGAGAGAGCAAGAAAAAACGAGTTTGTGCTAGTATACATCCAATCTTTGCGTTCAAGCATTCATGTAGATACCGATAGAGCGTAGATCGCGAGAGCGGGATGTGTTTTGATTGAACAAGCTTTGGATCTCCATTAGTCAACCAATTGGTAAAGTTTCTTAAGGTAAACAATCTAATCTACGAATTAAATATATGTTTTTCGCATGGATACTGCGGTGGGTTTTGAAAATTTTGATTTTTCACGTTTTTAATTACTGTTTCTGTTGCGTTTAGTGCTCGAAACCCTTCAGTTTTGGCATGGAAAATACTTTTTAATAATTCCGTAATTTGTTAATTATTAATTACGATTAATAATTAATTGCTTAAGGACCAAGTTATCCTCTATCTGAAATAAGTAAAGAATCAATCTCAATAAATCAATAATGGAAAATATCTCTCAGCGATATTCTTCAAATCAGGAAGATATCACAACGCTCAGATTAAATCAGATAAAATCAGTAATTACCATATTAACGAAAACTTGTCCCTAAAGTCTCTTAGAGATAAACCCAAATTTCACAGAACTGCATAGGCTCGATCCAATATAAATTGGTACGCAGGCATCTTGGCAAAGGGATCCGATACAACGAGACAAATCGAGACACCTCTCAAGTCCAGCCCCTCTTTTTTATAAACCCTAATCTTACAATTATACTTAAATCACTCTATTATTCCAGCAACCCTCCGATTTCGTGTTGTTACGAAATTCCTCCAATAACAATAGGAAATGACAAAAAAGTATTTGTGTAAAGTAGTACGTAAATTTGAAATATCTGAATTGTCCATATTCACAACCTTTTTCAGTTCTATTTATGTTTAAAAAAAAGTTTAATAACATAAGTAAATTTAACTAATCACTTAGTATAATCGATTTTTTTTGATTTTATGTATTCTGAATATATGTTATTATTTAGATAAGTGACATTGTTATCATACATGATTGTTTTAAGAAAAGGATTAGTAGGATGAATTAAACATTTGTCAAAACTTTCTTAAAGTAGATGACATAATGAAAATATTACAGCAAAATTAATTCTTTTTTAACTTGTAAGACAACTTATTTTGATACTACATGCGGGGAATTAGTGAAAAAAAATTAATTAATGCTATTATGTGAATATAGTGAGTCCATTCTAATCAAATTTTATGATATTTTATTTTGTGCACATTTTTTATCGAATTATCTGGATGTAGCATTTTACTTTGAATAATAATATAAAGATTAATCATTTTAAACATTTTTGACATTTCAAGGTGGGAAAATAATTGAATGAAGTTTTGAAAATAATGTTTTTAAATAATGAAGAAATGAATGAAATAGTAAAATTTTATATTTCAATATTAGTGCATAATTAATCTATAATTAATGCAATATTTAATTATACAATCAGGATTTATTTATCCCTATCATTTGCCCCCCCCCAACTTTTGGGAAACATTGATTAGGTTTCGCAAAAGTTAAGTCTGTTCATTCCCTTGCAGGGTTTCGTTTTTGCGTAAAGTGTGGAGCGACCTACACGTTTACAACGATTGTTCCTTTTGTTCAGGAATTATCTTAATTTCCAGGAACTTTTCCCTTAATTCCGGGATTTTTTTCTAACTTTCTGGATTTTTCCCTTAATTTCTAGGTTTTATCCTTATTTTCTGAATTTTTCCCTAATTTTCTGGGATTTATCCTTAATTTCTGGATTTTTCCCTAATTTTCTGGGATTTTTCAGATTTCCAGCCCTTTTTTGACCAGGATCCTGGTCGAAATTTCGACCAGGATCCTAGTCGAAGTAAGGGGCAGCCTTGCAATCCTGGTCGAAGGAGTTCGACTAGGATCCACGACCTGGAATTCGACCAGGATCCTAGTCGAACTTTCGACCTGGATCTAGGTCGAATACATACCCCCTTTTTTATTCCTGGACTTGAGTCTATCGATTAGGATTTCGACTAGAATTCTAGTCGATACTTCGACCTGGATCCTGTTCGAGAATTCTTTGATTCTTATGCTTCCTGGTCGAAGGATTTCGACTAGGATCCACGACCTGGTTTTCGACCAGGATCCTAGTCGATCTTCGACCAGGGTTTTTTCTGTGTTTTTTAATCCCCATTTTTGAAAAATGCTTGATTCCTTTGACCTCGTTCCTGGTCGAGATTTCGACCTCAATTCAGTCCTGCTATTCCAGTATTTTTCGGGTGTCTGCTCGAAAAATTTCGGGCAGGATTCACGACCTGGATTTCGACCTGGATTCTGGTCTTTTTTCCCGTTATTTTCGGGTGTCTGGTCGAATGATTTCAGGCACGATTCACGACCTGAATTTCGACCTGGATTCTGGTCTTTTTTACCCGTTATTTTCGGGTGTCTGCTCGAATGATTTCGGGCAGGATTCACGACCTGGATTTTGACCTGGATTCTGGTCTTCCACTAGCCTTTTTCATTTGGCTTTAATTTAGGGTATTGTATTTTCCAAATCCTAATTGGATTTGGGCCTGGCCTTCTTTATTGGGCCTTATTAAATTTTACTGGGCCTCTTTTATTGGGCTTTTCCAAATCTTACTGGGCCTCTTTTATTGGGCTTTTTCAAATCTTACCGGGCCTCTTTTATTGGGCTTTTCCAAATCTTACTGGGCCTCTTTTATTGGGCTTTTCCAAATCTTACTGGGTTTAACATTGATCTGGGCTTAATATACCCTGTTTAGAATCCTCTAGAATTCCTAGGAATATTCTGGAATATTCCTTTTTCTGGGCTTTTTCCTATGGGCCTTTGTCCTTAATGGGCTTTCGTCCCTTCAACTTCCTTTTCCTCTTATATAAAGGACTGAGGAGAGGCTACTACTCCTCACCTTCTCATTTCTAAGTTTTCTTCTTTCTCCTCCTGCTAAGATCCTCAGAGCAATAACAGTAAGTCTGAGCTCAAAGTCTTTTTTAGGAGCGCTTCTTCAGGTAAAATCCCTCCCTTTCCTTTTCGTGTCTATTTTTCCATTGTGTGCCCTTTTAAGATAGCCTGTCTACGTGCCCTTTTTTCAGATGGCTGACAAAAAAATGACTCGCTTGGCCAAGATGAACGTGGCTAGAAAGTCCAATAAATTTCCTATTCGATCGAGGTACACTTCCTTGATCGACATGATCAATACTCGAGGGGACGAGTACCCGTCTGATGCGCATCTGGACGTGCACGATCATATTAGTGCTTTACGGGATCCCAAGGAGCTGGAAAAGTTGAGCAGTTGCTTCAAAATCAAGGAACCTTTTAAGCTGGTTCTTGCGGGTCCGGCCGACAGGGCCTGCCAGTGGAAAAAGGACGCACTATGCGTCTATAGGGATACTCTAAGGGCAGGTATCAGACTCCCTTTTCATCCATTCATTCCCTTTTTACTGGCTGATGTGAGCATCAGCCCTTGCCAACTCCCCCCCAATTCTTGGAGGCTTATTCTGTGCTACCTGTCACAATGTGCCAAGCACAAGGTCCCTACTTCTGTTGTTGTTTTCAGGAAAATTTTCCAGTTCAAAAACAGCCCTGATAAAAGTCCGGGTTGGGTTTCTCTAAACCAGCGCCCCACTATTCCCCACATTGTGAATGGGAAGTCCATCCCTGACAACAACTTGGGGTGGAAAAAAGATTTTTTGTTCGTCGTTTGGGAGGGTGGAGATTGGGGCACCCTATTTCGGTCGTCTTTTGGGCTGGCCATCGATGGGAGCCCAAATGATATAACTTTGTCTGAGGAGGAGGCTAGAGCTTTCAACCTCCTTACGCAAGATAATGGGGCTTCCCATTCTTGGGACCTTATCCGGGAGACCGTCCTGGTAGAACGCGGCCTCTCGCCCGTCCCTAAGAAAAGTAAGTTCCCTTCCTTACCTTCTTTTTATTTCCGTCATTTTCTATTCCGCTGATTTTTCAACTTACTTCGCTTGTTGCAGTGGCTGAGAAGATTGAGGAGGCTACCAAGCCTAAAGACCTGGAGACAACCAGGATGAAGAGGGCTGGAAAGGTCTTTAAAGACCCACGCCTTGGTGACCGCTTCCCTGAGTTCCTCCTTCAAGCAATGGAACCGGGCGAGGAAGGCCCCAGCCAGGTTTTGCGCACCAAGCAGAGGCCAGGGGCCTATTTTCAACCTGCTTGGGGGATCCGGGGCAAGGATTCAATCGTTGGCAGCACGGCGCTGTCCAAGGAATGGTCTAAGCACTCCATCTCCCCGGTGGACTATCAAGACTTTGTCCTTCAACAGGACTTAGAGGGGAATGAGCTTTTCGGAGCCCAGGCTTTAGCGACGGTACGTCCTTTTCCTATGCCCTTCATACTTGCCTTTTTACGTTTCTTTTCTCATACTTTTCCTGCTTCTCTTGCAGGCTAACACCCATTTCCAAGGGGCGATTCACCAAGCTAAGGCTTGGAAGGTTGGCCTGGAGGATGCTAATAAGAAGTTGGAGGAGGCCAACCAGAGAATAGAGGCCGTTGAAGCTCAACTGGCCTCTTCCACTTCTGACCTGGAAACGGCCCGGGCTGAAAATGTTATTCTGAAGGCTCAGAAGGATAAAGCCTTTAACGGCTGGATGGACACCCAGGAGTTCAAAGACTTGATGGTGGAGCACGATGCCCTCATACACCCAGTTAGCTATAAAGAAGGCTGGGATGCTGCTGTGGAGGCCGTCCAAGATGAATTTCCAGAAATTCTTGAGCAGTCCTCCTTTCCTTGCCCTGTGCGAGTTCCGGAGCTTGGGGATGTTACTGACAAGCTTGTTGATTTGATCAAAGACAGCCCTTTAGGGAGCTCAGGCCACAAGAGGAAAGAACTCGAGTCCAGCTCTGGGGAGGAGGAAGATTCTTCTGAAGAGGAGTTTGAGCCTGCCACTAAGAAGGTCAGGGTGGAAGAGCTTCCAAGAGCAGCGCCTCAGCAACCAACATCTCCCACGGAGGGAACCTCTACAGGGACTTCGGAGGGGACGACCGAGACATCCGAAGGGACGACTGAGACATCCGAGGAGACTTCGGATAGTGGTTCCGAGGAATCCCAGCCTTCCAAGGCCTAAGTTTTTTTTATGTATATCTTCTTTTTGAACTTTATTCATATCAGAACTTGTTACCCTTCAGGGTTATATTTCATATGCTGCTTTTCTTACTCAATACGCGTTTAGGCATGAATTTTTGTTATACCCACACAAGATATTATCATAACTTAAACATCCAAAGGTTGAAACAATTTCAAACTCTTAATCATGAAGTCTGGCTTTTCAAAACCTTACATGGTATGGGTTCGACCCTAATCAATAATAACTAGACAATGTAAATTCTACTGGAATATAAAATCCTACGCAAGCAAAGCTTCAAGGTGCTTTTAAACCTACTTGTCACAATGACAAGTGAGAATCGTACTTCGACTATCTTACACGTAGTAAACCTTCAGGTTTTGTGCGTGCCAGGTTCTCGGGACTTCAAAACCATCCATAGTCTCCAGCTTGTAGGTTCCTCTACCCTGAACGCTCTTGACTCTGTACGGCCCTTCCCAATTTGGGGCAAGTTTTCCTTTCTGACCTACACCAGAAGCTTCCACTTTCCTTAATACCAAATCTCCTTGCTTGAAGAATCTCTCTTTAACCCTTAGGTTGTAATAAAACGAAGCTTTTTTCTGGTATTCCACTATCTTTGCATGTGCCTCATCTCGCACTTCATCAATTAGATCCAGGGCTAACCTCTGCCCTTCCTCATTTTCTTCTGCATTGAAAGCCCGAATCCTTGGAGAGGAATGTGATATCTCCACCGGAACTACTGCTTCTGCCCCATATGCCAACATGAAGGGCGTCGCTCCTGTCGTGACTCTACAGGTAGTCCTATAGGCCCATAATATGGGAAGTATCTCATCCACCCAATTATTTCTTGACTTCTCGATCCTCTTTTTTAGTCCATCCAGGATTATTCGATTTGCTACTTCCGCTTGCCCATTGGCTTGTGGGTGAGCCACAGAGGTGAACCGTAACTCAATTTCATTTTCTTCACAATACTTCTTGAATTCCTCATTGTTGAATTGTGTTCCATTATCAGTGACGAGGATACGGGGAATTCCATATCGGCACATAATGTTTTCCCACAGGAATTGTGCAACCTGCTTAATTGTGATCTTGGCCAAGGGTTTGGCTTCGATCCACTTGGTGAAATAATCAATGGCTACAATCAGAAACTTCCTTTATGCTGTGGCCATGGGAAAAGGCCCAAAAATATCCATTCCCCACATAGCAAAAGGAATGGGCGAGTTGATAGAGGTCAGCATCTCGGGGGGTTGTCTAACAACAGGTGCATGCTTCTGACAGCGGTCACATTTCTTCACGTATTCTTTGGCATCAGCCATCATTTCTGGCCAATAAAAGCCTAAACGAGTTATCTTATGAGCCAAGGCCCTGCCCCCAAGTGTTGTCCACAAATACCTTCATGCACTTCTTCAAGAGCCAAGCGTGCCTCATCGGGCCTGAGACACCTCAAGTAGGGAACCACGAAAGATCTTTTGTAAAGAATCCCATCTATCAAAGAGTACCTTAGTGCTCGAACAGTTAACTTCCGTGCTTCAGTTGCATCACTTGGTAACCAACCGGTTTGAATGTGAGCCTTGATAGGATCAATCCATGACGTCCCCAGGCCTATGGGAGCCACAAGCTTAACATCTATGCTTCGTGTCTTCAAAACACGGAAGTACACACTTCTTGAACTTTCTTCTATCTCAGTTGAAACAAACTTTGATAGCGCATCTGCTTTAGCATTTTCTTCCCTTGGAATGTGTTCAGCATGGTATTCATTAAATTGGGTCATCACAGCCCTTACTAGGCGGACATACTATGCCATCGTATCATCCCTTGCCTCAAATTCTCCCTTTACCTGGGATATGATCAGCTTCGAGTCTCCACGGACCTTTAAGTTTTTAACTCTAAGTGTCCCAGCTAGACCAAGGCCAGCTATCAGGGCTTCATACTATGCCTCATTATTTGTGGTTGGGAAGTCTAGCTTCATAGCATACTCAATTAAGAACCCATCAGGACTTTGCAAAACCAACCCTGCTCCACTGGAATTTGTTTTTGATGCTCCATCAAAATAGAGAACCCAATATTCTTTCTCCTTATCATCCTTCTCTCTGTCCCCATTATCGACTCTCTTGTCTTGAGGTATGGTATCTTCCTGCCCCCCGACTTCTTGGTTGGGTATGGTACATTCCACCACGAAGTCGGCTAGTGCCTGGGCTTTTATGGTCGTACGTGGCTTATACTTGAGATCGAACTCTCTCAACTCTATTGCCCACTTAATCAATCTCCCACTTGCCTTGGGACTGTGAATGATATTTCTCAGTAGCTGATTCGTTAGCACCTCAATCTGATGAGCCTGAAAGTAAGGACGCAGTTTTCTTGAAGCCATTACCAAGGCTAGAGCAAATTTCTCAATAGTTGAATAATTTAATTTAGCACCATGCAGAATTTTGCTGACATAATACACGGGTTTCTGGATTTTTAGCTCCTCTTTAACCAACACCGCGCTCAAGGCGCTCTCTGAAACAGCCAAGTACAAGAATAAAACTTCACTCAGAACTGGCTTGGCCAACAACGGGGCCTGGGCCATATACTTCTTTAACTCTTCAAATGCCTTCTGGTTTTCCTCACTCCATACAAAGTCTTTGATGCTCTTTAGTGACTTGAAGAATGACAAACACTTGTCTCCCGACTTGGAGATGAATCGTCCTAGCGCAACAACCCTTCCTGTGAGCTTTTGAACATCCTTGACAATTTTTGGTGGTTCCATGTCCAGGATCGCCTTTATTTTATCCGAGTTAGCCTCAATTCCCCTCTTTGAGACCATCAATCCCAAGAATTTTCCAGATCCTACTCCGAAAGCACACTTCGTAGGATTCAACATCATCTTGTGGTACCTCAGGACCTCAAAAGCTTCCCTCAAATGGGTTATATGATCAGTCTTTACTAGACTCTTGACTAACATATCATCAACATAGACTTCCATAGTCTTACCAATAAGATCCTTAAAAATTTTATTCACCAACCTTTGATAGGTGGCTCCTGCATTCTTGAGACCAAACGCCATAACAAGATAACAATAAACACCAAAGTCAGTGATAAATGATACCTTTGGAATGTCATCCTTATGCATTTTGATCTGGTTGTATCCGCTAAATCCATCCATGAAACTCAGCATCTCATGTCCAGCAGTGGCATCAATCAAAGAATCAATTCTTGGCAGCGGAAAACAGTTTTTGGGGCATGCATCATTCAGATCAGTGAAGTCTATACACATCCTCCACTTTCTATTAGCCTTCTTCACCATTACAGGGTTTGCTAACCACTCCGGAAATTGAATCTCCTCAATGAAACCAGCCTCTAAGAGTTTTTCTACTTCCTGTTTTATAGCATCTTGTCTTTCTGGGGAAAAATTTCTTTTCTTTTATTTTACTGTCTTCCGGCTTGGATCCACGTTTAACTTATGAGTAATCAATTCCGGGTCTATGCCTAGCATATCAGCTGCTGACCATGCAAACACTTCACTATTTTCTTGCAAAAATTTCACCAACTGCCCTCTAAGGGGCTCCTCTAATGTGGCTCCAATGCAAGTCATCCTCTCAGGATTTTCGGGGTCTAAAGGAACGAAAACCAAGTCTTCTGCTGGCCTTCCTCTATTCTCGTCATTTTCTCGGACATCCATATCTTCAATAGGAAGAACCTGCCCCCCGACTCCATCTGCTCTCAAAGAGGCCACATAACAGCTTCTAGCCATTTTTTGATCTCCTCTCTCTTCTCCAATCCCGTTTCGGGTGGGAAACTTCATGACTGAATGGTAGGAAGAGGGGACTACCTTGAAGACATGTATCCCTGTTCTCCCCATGATAGCATTATAAGTTGAACTAGCCTTTACCACCACGAAATCCAGCATCTGCGTTGCTTGCCTTGGTTCCGTACCTATGGTGGTTGGCAATTTGATTATCCCTTCCACAGGACATTCTACTCCAGCAAATCCATATATCGGCATGTCGGTTGGTGTCAACTGGGAGTCGTTATACCCCATCCTTAGAAAGGTGTCGTGGAGCAAAATATCCACAGAAGCACCATTATCCACAAGGACCCTCTTAACCGGGCTATTTCCTATTATCGGTGTTATGACCAGCGGGTCGTCATGAGGGAACTTCACACCCTCTAGGTCGGAATCATCAAAAGCCAACGTTACTTCTGTCATGGTCCTCTTCGGGGCTTCTCCAACAATATGCATAACCTCCCTAGTATATGCCTTTCTGGAATTTTTGGAAAATCCAGCAGCAGTTGGACCTCCAAAGATCGTGTTTATCACAGGTCCTCGAGGGCGTCGCGGTCCTCCAAAAATTGCATTTTTAACCGGCCCTCTAGGTTGGGGATTCCGCCCCTGATCGTCTTGGTCCCTCCTACGATCTTCAAAGTTCTTCCTTCCATTATTATTTCTGTCCCCTCCATCTCCAGTATACTTATTCAATCTTCCTTTTCGAATCAAAAACTCAATTTCGTCTTTCAACTGCCTACACTCATCAGTGTCATGGCCAACATCCTTGTGAAATCTGCAATACTTGCTCTTATCTAGCTTGGCGGGATCAGCCTTCAAGGGCTTAGGCCAGCGAATATCTCTATCTTTCTCAATCTCCATCAAAATCTGACTTCTAGGAGCATTCAGCTTAGCGTATTCAGTGAACTTTTGCCCAGGTCCTCCCTTCTTGGGGGTTGAATCAGGGTTTTGTTCGGTTCTAGGATATTTGTCCTTTGCAATATATTCTAAATCAGTTTTCCACTTCTTGCCTCCAGTGGGCTCATTACTTACTACGGTCTTCCTCATACTTTCTTCAACCTTGATATACTTCCCTGCCCTCTCTTGGAGCTGCAACATGCTTTCAGGGGGACGTTTGGCCAAGGACATCTTGAAAAACTCGTCCCTAGTTCCTTGTTGCAGTGCTATCATGGCTACCTTATCATCAAGGTCCGGGACTTTTAAAGCCTCCTTTGTGAAACGATTCAGGTAATCTCTCAAGGATTCCTTAGCTCCCTGCACAAGACTCATAAGAGATGCTGAACTTTTCTCATGGACTCTTCCACTGATGAATTGCTTAATAAAAGCCTGACTTAATTCTCTGAACGATCCAATGGAGTTTGGGGGCAAGCGACTGTACCATCTTTGAGCCATACCCGACAGGGTTTGAGGGAAGGCCCGACACTTTATAGCATCATTCACGGGTTGCAGCAGCAGTGCATTAGAGAATGTCCTAACATGATTAGCGGGGTCTCCCGTGCCATCATAGGCTTTGATAGTGGGCATCTTGAATTTTCTTGAGATATGGGCATTCATTATCTCTTCTGTGAAGGGTGGAGTTGGATCATCAGGATCTCCAAGGGGAAGGAGATTGCTTGGATCAGTTCTTGGGACGACAGCCCTTCTTCGTACCAGACCATCCAGGTCTATGACAGGAGGAGGATTTCTCCCCCTAGGAGGTATCTGGGGTCTGGTGGCCTGGTGAGCCTCCAAATCACGCCTCAGCCTTTGGATCTCAGCCTCATGAGCCCTGATCCTTTCCTGCACTTCTTGGGGATTCGCCCCTGGGGTGCTTTGAGGACGTTGCCTTCCATCGGCCATTGGCTCTTTTCCAGGACGCCTCCTTCTTGGGGCCACTTCATCATCCGAAGATTCGGAGTCTCTCTCAGTGTAAGGACCAGAAAATTCCCGATCCTCGGGGATAGGAGCCAAACCTCGTATATAGGGGGGCGACTGCCCTCGTGCTTCACTTCGCCCAGCATATCCACTTCCTCCAACCTCAGGGTGAAGGGGCATCCCATAAGGGGGGTTAGTAGTAATAATAGTTGAATATTCATACCCGACGGGTCGAGAATTCACAGGTACATGTACTTGTTGAACTTGAGGATTCGTACCTTGAATAGTCGGGGGAGTTGTCCCTTGTGGCTGAGGTTGAGTTGCCCCTATCTGGGCTTCCCCTTGAGTAGATGCATAAGTTGAATGGGGAGGAATCTCCACGGTTGACGAAATCACCTGAGTTGTCCCTGATGGTGTTCCTTCCTCCAGAGCTCTAATTGTTCTCCGTGTTCTCGCCATGGTTGTTGTTGTGCTTTCCCACAGACGGCGTCAAATGTTATAGATAAAAAAGTAAGGTTATTATTTGCTGTATTTATTACTAAGATTCGGGAGCTGGCCTTTAATGGCTGCTCTCGTGTTTCGTAGCTTAATTCTGCCTTTACGAGATGCCTACGTATCTCTGTGAATTAGAGAATCACGCCAAAAAATGTAGTTCTGATGTGTGGGGTGAGGCCCCTTATATAGATGTTGGGAGTCCTTGAATTGGACTTGGTATATGAGACTTGGTGGGCAAGTCTCATAATTAGAATGGACTTTGGAGATCTAGATAGTAGGAAACTGATTCCTTATCCTTTTAGGTCCCCTTGAGGCTAATCTGTAAGGATTTATATCCTTATCGGGACTCTTCTCAATAGCTGATTTTTCCCTTATTAATTAATTACAAAATTAATTAATAATCAGGGTTTTTGGGCCTTCTTTGTTTCTTCAGGCCTGATCTGGTCCATCAGGCCTGATCAGCATGTTAACCTTTCTGGTCTGAATGTCATACATCTTTTTATTGGGCCCAGCAGCCCATACCTTGTATAATTAATGCAGTATTTAATTATACAATCAGGATTTATTTATACTTATTAGGATGCATTAATGTTTTAGAAACATATCCGGTGTTAAAGTAAAAGCGAGTATATCCTTCTAAAAGGTAGATATGTCCTTCTTTTTTAATGGTTCAAAGCATTGCAAAATTTTAACACAACGGCCATTTTTTTTCAACCCTGGAACTTGCATATAAGAGTAATATTTTTATAATCTTTTTTTTTTGCAGTATAAAGCCTTCTAAGAATATAAGTATCATCAAAAGTTATATTTTGTTTTGAATGCATAATCAAAGGGTTTCCAATAGTGATTTCTAAGCAAATCTATCTGTGAAGCCTATAACATCCATAATGGAAGTAAGCGGTAATATTCTTATTTTGTTTTAATAATTTTTCCTAAGTAGGTGTTGAATATGGTTCTTTCTTTCAGGTTAAAAGAATTCTGAATTTTATGGTATTTCATAAGTGATTCTTTATAAAAAAAAGATAATAGTATGTAAACCTATTTTATCTCTTTGTATATAAAATATTATAATATTTACTCGTAGTATTTTTAAATTAAAAAACATGTTTCAAAAAATTTTAGAAGAAATTGTTGAGAATCATGATCATCTGATTTTTAATGATGCTACTCTTGAACTACCTAATGGCACTTTATATCGGTTCCTTTAAATAATGCGAAGAAAGCATTTGTTGTAACAGAAGGTTCAGAATATACTATATCTATATAATACCTTCGGCCTTGGTACACTCGTTCTTATCATTTAAAAAGTAAATTATCAACAAGTTTAGTTCAACAATTAATGTAAATTATTTCATACAATAACTTGGCTCATGCAATTGCTATCTAGTTTACATTACTGGTAATGGTCTCTCCTGCACGAGCTTTCATGTCCGGGATAGTGCTGGGTGAGCGACCAATTTTCACATCTCTTTTCAATACTGGTGGTGGTGGGCTTGGTGGCTCATAGTGATAGATTTCACAAATACAATCTTTTTTGTTAGGGCATACCGGGACATAAGGATCCGGACACCAGCATATAAGTTCAGGAGGGCAAGGCCATTTGTTTGCAAATGAATGGTTAGAGAACCCGAGGATAAGAGACAATATAGTTACAAGCCTCATTATTTGCTGCTTCATTTCTAGAACTAATCTGTTATGTAAAGTGAGTTGTAATAAGATGGACGTAGAAGTCTGTATAAATAGTAGATAGATCATAAATGATTCAAGGATTTTAAGTTCCCCATTTATCTTTGATCATTTGGTCAATTATGTGTTGGTGATATCTTTCCTAAAACATTATAAGTTTACCTCTTTAATCATCTTTTTTTTGTTAAGTTATTTAATTATATTATTTATCCTTCGCGTGCATGATGAACTATATTTGTAAAGTAATTTGAAAGTAATTTACACATTAATATTTTTTTAATTAAACAAACGTACACATAACAGTTGAGATCTTAAGCTCTCTTTATAGAGTTTATATATTCGCTGAATTTCACACATTTTTTTTCTTTTTCATTTGCTATTCCTTCCCTTCTATATCAGGTGTATTCAATATATTTTATCTATAATTTTATTAAAATATTAAATTAAATTTATTTTATATTGCTCCTCAAAGATTCATTACTGAATTTGAAAAACAACTTGACATACAATTTGTTAGATATTTTGAATAAATATCTTTTTATGAAAATAAAATTAAATAATATATCTTATAAAATCTTTTAAATTATTATATTAAATATTTCACATTAATAACTTTCTGTTACAAATCAGTATCATATCTTGAGCCTTAATTTCAATTTTTCTTTTACTTTATAGCCTATATCAATTGGTACGTTATTATATTGTTATATATGTAGATTGTTGAGTCTTGAGTGATATACATAGAAAATTTACAAAATTCATACTGAACCTCCTGATTCCAATTCTTCCCCGTTCTAATATACAAAATCCTAACATTATTGATTATGTTGATCATACGATTGAATATGCGCTTTAAAAATAATTATACACTATAACAGATATTGATTGATTTTTGAGTACTAGCCGAAGTTAGATATTTCTTTTTTTTTTCTCGTTTGGGCAAGTTAGAGAATGAACCACAGTGGATGTTTTAACGCTAGGGAAATTTTATTTAAACCTTGCACGAAAAGGGCAAAAATTCTTAGGACAACTTCTAGGCAACTCATCTTGATTAAAAAAATTCATATAATAATATAATGTTATTGTTTATAGTTTTATTCCTAATTATTTTTGGTGAAATTACATTTGCTAACGACTAATTTATTTTTAATATTTTGAATATGATTTTGTAGGCTAAGAAATTTGTAATTCGAAATATAAATTGGGCGATAATCACAACAAAGTATGTTCTAATATTCATAATTACCAGAGATGTTTAAACAATCCGAAATTTGATCAAATCCGATCCGGAAAAAAACCCAAAAAATCTGATCCTGAAAAAAACTCGGTCCGATTCGGCCCGACCCGCGGGCTTTAAATGTTCCTCCTTTTTCTCGAAAATCAGGCCCGACCCGAAACCCGAAAAACCTGGATAAAAAATTGGATCTAAAAAACCCGAATGAAATCCCGGATAAAAACCTGGTTCAGCCCGGATAAAAGTCAGGGCTTTTTGAAAAGCCCAATTAAATAACCGATTTTTTATATAAAATTTGAAAATATAAAATACTTTTTATGATTTTTAAATTATATTATAATATTAAAAGCAATTAATGTATATATGATTATTTATATATTATATTAAAAAAATAATTATTTATTTCAGGGTCTAAACTACTCTATCTGCTAATCAAGATGTTATTTCTTCTTGACTTAAACTACTCATAATTTGAGTTATAAAATATTAAAATATTTTTTTAATATATAAATAAAAAACCCGGATAAAATCCGGTTCGGCCCGGTCCGACCCGACCCACGGGCCTAAAATGAGTCTTATATTTCTTAGGAAGCTCGATCCAACCCGATTTTTAAAAAAACCTGGCCCGAACCGTTTTTAAAAAAATCAGATTTTTTAAAGTCCGAATAAAATCCGACACATAAATTTTTTGTATATCTCTAAACCTTAGACTCAAACTAAAAATCATAATTTTACGTAATAAATAATCAGGATGTGATGTGCATATCTTGTAATAACTATTTTCAGCATATACACTGCAATAGGACCCTTTTTTATTATTTCTTGCATTCCAGTTCCGGGGGATGGCATAACTTCACACCCAACATGGAAGATTGTAAAAATTGATTCAGCCTTATTCGACGACATATCTATACTTTACTTTAATATTTAGAATGTGATATAATTTCATTCAACGATTATTTCTTATTTTTAGTTATTAAAAAAATTAATAAATATTATTATATATATATATTATCATGTTATTTTCTTTATAAATTTATTATTATTATTATATATATTTATATAAATATTTTAAAATTATTATATGATGGAATAAATAAATATTTTAAATATTAACGCTAATTCGTGCATCGAACGGGTTTTAAATTAGTTATATTATAATAAACGAAATATTAGAAATTTAATAGTCGGTCGGTCGGTCGGTATTTTCCAAAATTACTTAAATAGCCTTATTAATTAATATAATATTAAACCGGTCAGAAGTCGATTTCTAATTCTTTTATTAAATTAAAGACGGCCAAGTGTACACGGTACTTTCACTTGCAAAATATCGTGTCCGGGCAACATATCACGTCATGTCTCATGCGTGATCCTATGGTGATTTATTTTATGCCATCTAAATTTACTTAATTATTATTCTTAATTATTTTAAAATTTATTATAGTATTAATTAGTATATAAATTAATAATATTTTCAACTAAAATGTGTTCTCTATTTTATTTTCAGTTATTTTTATCAAAGTACATTTACTTAGTACGATACCATAATAGAAAAAGATAGAAGGAGATACTATCTGATGTAAATAATTTGTTTGATGTATATTGAGTGTGTTAGCCAATTTAAATAGGCCATGAGAAGAATAGATAAAATTTTACAGATTACAATCAAATCTTGTGTTGATATATCTGATCCTACAGATGTGGGTAGTATCTATCTGATAAGAAGATTTGCGTTACAACTTAGATACACAACTAATAGCTACAATACATGCCAGTAGTTTAAACCTAGTCTTTGTTAATGTAGTATGCAGATATTCGGATGTTAGATAGTACACATCGACATTTTTGGAATAAATTGTGGTCATTGAAGCTTCCAGGAAAGATAATGAACTTCCTATAGAGAGTAAGTAGAGGATGTTTACCTACTTCGTATGTACTTGCAGTAAAAGGTATAAACGTCCCTTAGTGCTATCGAACAGTGGAAATAGATGAACATATTTTTTTCTCCTGTGATTTTGTAATAACAGTCTGGTATGCAGTGGGATTAAATCAGTCTGTGCAGTCACTGCAATTTAGTACTGCATTCATGGTACTGGTAGCATTGTTTAAGGCTTGCACAAGATATCAATGTGTCCAGATAGGGATGATTAGCTGGAGTATGGAACAGACGTAATAAATGGGTCTGGAAGAAAATTATTGGCTTTGTATATCGTGTAAAGGCTGCTGATGCTAAGTTAATCTGAGACTGAAAGGAAGCTCAGGACAGTGCAATGATTAGAATGGTACATGGTATTGTCTTATAGGTAAATATATGATATCTGCAAAATTGATGTAGAGCAATCAAGGCAAGCAATATGTCTAAACTCTTTTCTTATTCTTCAAACTGAGAACAAGTTACAGACTTAAAAGGAAAAGTTAACGACTATCACTAGAAAATAGGCAACGTACCCATGATGTGAGAAACAGACTCCTACAATATATCTGCTAGCAAACTTTTTCAAAATAAACACTACAAACGTGCTAAACACCTGATCTAAAAAATAATAAAACAGATAAAAATATATTACTATGTCTTAAACTACTCCCAACATTCTCCCCCGTAGTTTCAGACATGTTTTCCCAGAGCCTTGATACCCAACAGATTTCTCAGCCTCTCGAACTTTACTGCAAACAATGGCTTAGTCAACATATCTGCCATCTGATTTTCACTACTAATGTGCTTGACAACCACTTCCCCTCGTCCAATGCATTCTCGAATAAAATGATATCTAACATCGATATGTTTACTCCTTCCGTGAAATACAGAATTCTTGGCTAAATCTATAGCCGATTTATTATAGATGTAGATCAGAACAGGAGGCACTTGCTTACCAGTCAATTCCCTTAGTACATTTCTCAACCAAATGGCTTGACACGCAGCAGCTGTAGCTGATATAAACTCGGCCCCACACGATGATAAAGCGACACAACGCTGTTTCTGTGAAACCCAGGTGACCAGACATTCATTCAAATAAAATACCATACCCCCAGTTGATTTTATATCCTCGACTTGACCTGCGAGATCACTATCCGAATAACCCGTCAACACATTGTTACCTGCATCCTTCGTATATATTAAACCATACTCCAGTGTTCCCTTAATATATCTCAGAATCCGTTTTGCAGCGTTCAAGTGCAAAACAGTTGGCCTTTCCATGTAACGACTCACTATGCCTACTGCAAAAGCTATATCGGGTCTGGTATGCACCAGATACCGCAGTCCTCCTACCACACTCTTGAACTCGGTTGCATTTACAGCCTTCCCACCTTCATCATTCGTGAATTATTCCTTTGGATCCATGGGGAATTTACAAGGATTACACTGTGACATCCCAACTCGTTCAAGCACATTCTTCGCATATCCAGTCTGCTTTAGTTCTATGAATCCCTCGCCTTGCTTCACTTCTATTCCCAAATAGTAATTCAATTTCCCCATATCACTCATCTCAAAAACATTACACATCTGCAACTTAAAATTTTTAATAAGCGACATGTTAGTACCTGTAATGAGCAGGTCCTCCACATACACGCCAACAATCAGTGACTCTGTTCCTTCACATTTCACATAGACAGCATGTTCATAAGGGCACTTCACAAAGCCAAGATCTTCAAGAGTTTTGTTGAGCTTCGAGTACCAAGCTCGAGGAGCTTGTCTGAGCCCGTATAAGGCCTTGAGTAATCTATAAACCCGTCTTTCCTACCCCTTCTTCACGAAACCCTCCGGTTGAGTCACATATACCTCTTCATTAAGATCCCCATTCAAAAAGGCCGTCTTCACATCAAGGTGGTGCACTTTCCATGAGTTTTTTGCTGCCAATGCTAGCAACAATCGGACAGTTTCGAGACGTGTAACAGGTGCAAACAACTCGTCAAAATCAACTCCTCTTTCTTGTACATATCCCTTTGCGACCAAGCGAGCTTTATGCTTTATTATGTTTCCATTAGCATCCTTCTTCAATTTGAACACCCACTTCAGCCCGATTTCTTTCTTTCCTGGTGGCAAATCAGTGAGCTCCCAGGTTCTGTTTTTCTCGATTGAGTCCATTTCTTATTTGCATAGCTACTCTCCACGCCTTATCCTTCACAGCATGAACAAATAAGTTTGGTTCATCCACTCCCATGAGAAGAAGTTCATCCTCAATTTTTGTTTCCTCAATCTCTTGATAAACATCCTCTAGTCATCTGAATCTTTTTGGAGTTGCACTGCCATCATATGCATTTTTGTCTATGTCCGAGCCTGAATGTTTTGACACAGGTGTGTGTACTTCAGCTTCAGTGGTGGCATTCTGCTCTTGACTGGAACTTTCGATCTCGATAGTAGGCACATTAGGCACATCAAAGAAATATGCATTTTTGACTTCCGACTCCCCTTGTTCATCCCATTCCCAGGCTTTGTGTTCGTCAAAAACGACATCACGGCTCACATACAGTTTGTTCTCTCGAGGATCAAATAGACGGTAGGCTTTAGTTCCAGGTTCATTGCCAAGATTGATCACTTCCAAGCTTCTATCATTAAGCTTTTTAATTCTGTCACCTGGCACTTTCATATGAACAACACATCCAAAAACTCGAATGTGTCCGATGTCGGGTTTGAACCCCGTCCATGCCTCATAAGGAGTTTGCTCAAATAAAGCTCTTGTTGGCAGCCTATTGAGAACATAAACAGCATGTCTGATTGCCTCGGCCCACATCGCGGATGGCATCTTCATTTGTTTCAAGTAGCTTCTTCCCATTTCGACCATCGTTCGATTCCTCCTTTCAACAATACCGTTTTATTGAGGCGTATACGGTGTTGTAAAGTGTCTAACAATTCCTTGTTCCTCGCAATAAGACATGAACTCCTTGGACATGAATTCCCCTCCCCTGTCAGTCCTGAAAGTTCCAATTCTCTCATTTTTTTCCTTCTCAACCTTGGCTTTAAACTTTTTGAATGCATCAAAAGCATCGCTCTTGTTCTTGAGCATGTACACCCACATAATACGAGTGTAATCATCTACTAATAAAAAGAAATATCGATTTCCAGCGAGAGTCGTGGGTGCGATAAGACCACACAAGTCTCCATGAACTAGTTCTAAAGCATGACTTGCCTGAAAATTTGACTGAGCGGGGAAGGATTTTCTTACTTGTTTGGCCATTAAACATCCACTACAGATCTTCTTCGGTTGTGCAATAGCAGGCATCCCTTTCACCATTCCCCTTTTTGACATCAGCTCCATGGAGTGAAAGTTGACATGCCCAAGACGCAAGTGCCAGAGCCAAGAAATTTCCTCAGACTTTGTAAGCAGACAAACACCATCCCATGGTTCTATGGCAATCTTGTAAAGTCTGTTCTTCGACCTTGCTACCTTCATTAGCAGTTTTCTTTGGTTGTCATAGACTCAAAGCAGATCGCCACTGATCACAATTTCGTTGCCCCTCTCAGACAATTGGCCGAGACTAATAATGTTGTTTTGCAAAGTTGGAATGTAATACACATCTTCAAGCATTCTTTCTTCTCCGTTCCTACACCTGAGCTTTATTGACCCTTTTCCCTCGATTCCTACGGTTGAACCATCCCCAAACCTCACACTTCCACCAACATTTTTGTTTAAAAAACTGAACTTGGTTTCATCACCCGTCATGTGGTTGCTCGCACCGTTGTCTAAGTACCATATATTTGATTCCCCCACTTTTCCATAACCTGCAGATAGTAGCTTCGCTGTTGCTTCTTCTTCATTCAGTAGAAACAAATTCTCCTTCCTTCGTTCCAATTTTTCCAACAATAACGCTGGTTCATCATCCTCGATGGCTGTGATATTCACCTCTGGTTTCAGCTCCCTTCCTCGATGAGGTTTTCTACATTCTGCTGCGTAATGTCCCATTATGCCACAATTTAAACACCTCACTTGACTTTTATCTCGATTCCCTCGCCCCTTCTGTCCCGAAATCCCACCTGAGGCTCCTCAACTAGACCTCTTCAACCACTCCTCTCGTGTGAGCAACAGTTTTTCACCTTCACTGTCCTTCTTTTGCCATTCCTCTTCGGTTAACATTAGTTGTGCGTCATTGGAAGTGACAGTTCCCCTCAGCCTTTCTTCATGAGCTTTTAGTGCCCCAACTGCTTCTTCAATGGACAAGGTTTCGAGGTTCCCAAATTGCTCTAACGTGGAGGCGATTTGGAGGAATTTGGGTGGGACGGCACGCAATAGCTTCTTCACCATGTACGATTCAGCCACAGGCTCTCCTAATGCCCGTATGTTTGACACGATGCCATTAATTTTCATATAAAAATCATCTATCTGATCAGCTTCCTTCATGGTTAAGGCCTCAAACTCAGCTTTTAATGTTTGTACCTTGGCCTGTTTGACTTTATCTTCTCCTTGGCTCATGGTTTTGATCGCCTCCCAGGCACCTTTGGCTGTTTTCTTCTCAGCCCTCAGGAATACCTTGATAAATCATAGCCAATGCGATCTTGTCTGTTTTAGTGTCAACCACAGCTTTGGGGTCGCTTGTCACACCCCCAACTTAAACAGCAAAATAAATATAGCTATTACATCATTTTAATGAAGAATACACAACCAAATCCAAGATCTTACAGTTTAGGGTTTGGAACAGCCCAACACTACCAACTATTACATCTGAATACAAATACCGAGTCCTCACACAACTATTAATACTTATTCTACCTGAGCTCGAACATAAGCATCAGCATCACAGGTCTTACGGGCAGTCTGCTTGAATCTTACCATAGCTGCTAGCTGTAATATCAGGGTAAAGCAAGAAGTGAGCCGAATGCTCAACAATTGCTAACAGTACGACACAAAACATAAATTGAGATATACTTTTAAGAATGATAATGGAAAGACATAACTAATGATAACGAGAGATAAAACTATGTGAGATGGCATCATTTTGCTTGTATCAAAACAATTTTAAAAAAAATCATGTCTTAATCAAAATCATTTTATGACGCTACGGATTACAGCCGGTGATCAGCCACGAAGTAATCCCGAACCTCGCTGGGTTCTAAAACATTAACGGGAATCCCTAGGTAACTTTTAAGCCTAATATAAGTGTGGAAAGGACTCGCGTCTCAGTCCAGATCCACTATTCAAGAAAACATTTATCCCCATTTGGGACTGAAAACCCATATTTTATTTATTTCAAAAGCTGATGCCGAATTGTAACAAAATCTCTTTTAACAGTACACATTTTTATTAAGGGAATATAGATCAACTCGAAACACGGGA
The DNA here is from genome assembly GCF_009905375.1 of Apium graveolens. Classification (NCBI taxonomy): domain Eukaryota; kingdom Viridiplantae; phylum Streptophyta; class Magnoliopsida; order Apiales; family Apiaceae; genus Apium; species Apium graveolens. The sequence continues at coordinate 240,945,155 of NC_133654.1, forward strand.
AATATGGTACTAAATCTCAGGGCCATGATTCACAAAACTAAACTCTATTGAATGGTTTTCATGTATCAAAGTTTGGACAAGGGAATTTAGTGAGGCTATTGGATATCATGAAAGGAAGTGCCAAATTGGGCTTAAAGCAATTGTTTCTCATCAAGGTTCAAGTGCTGGATCATCAAGAATGTAAGCTTCATGAATACTAAGGGTGTTAAGGTATGAAGGAATGATTTTTAGCTCAGGATATATCAGAATTGACAAGCTTTAGGATAAGAAAGAGGGTATCAATCAATGAGGAATCATGTTGGTAAGTTTCTGACTATCAAAGTTTAAGGTAAGGTTCTATAGGGGTTCAAGTATCAGGATGAGATATCAATACTTAGGAATCATCATCATGTTAATCAAGAGGATCAATCAAGTAATATAAAAACTCTTTATTTTATCATGGCATTTAACTATCATGAAGAGACTTTTGAACTACTTGCAATACATACTTGAGGGTTCATGACATCTCTATGTAATTCAAAGATAAGCGAGAGATACGCTTGATTTAAACATATCAAAATGACTCAGAATAATTGCATCGATAAATATGAACTGTTTATAGTAAATATGAAGGTCAAGTTGAATCACTTGCCTTGAGATAGGTTGGTATGGTCTGACTGGTAGGAGCAACTGGAGCTTCACTCGACTTTTATGGCAAGTTTTCCCTCGTCTCGAGATCCTACATAAATAATAATAATCCTCATTATAATATATTCTTACCATCTCAACCTATTTATAACCCGAAATTAAACACGGATGGCACTTAGGCCTATATGCACTTAATTTATATCCACCTTTATATTTCAATTGCACACACGTAGCCACATAATCACATATCGTATATTAATACCAAATAATACCATAATGCAACACTAGGCTTGGATGATCTCGACTCAGAACTTAAGTCACTTGGTCGCTAAACTAGACAAGATCTTCAAATTTTGGCTTCCTAACTCGATGTGCCTTTCCTAAATTATCCAAAACCTATTGACCCTCACTTTTTCCTTTTGCTCTACTGACCTTATACTATCTTACAACTATGGTGGTCGACCTAATACTCACTTCTAAGTGTTCTAAAACTATGTGATAAGTGAAAGTGCTCACTGGTACAAATTTCAGAATAACAACTATGGTTTCTTGAGTACATTAAACACTCCTAAACTACAAGTTTTCCTTCAAAACATTTACACAAGACTCTCCTGACCTAAGGGCATCTCACAAACTTGATGTGGCTCAAGGGCCTGGCTTGGGCCTTCTTGGGCCTAAGCTAAAAATCCAAGGTTCCCCTGTTTTTCTGGGCAGAAAATGCCCTGACTTGAATTAACTTGCGACACATGGTTCTAACTCATATCCTATAAACTATGGTTGGAAAAACTTCTCTGACACTCCCTCTAACTAAGGCCCAATTGGGCCTAATGAGGGCCTACCCATGACATGGTCAAATCTCCCTATTTCTAAGTTGCAACAAAAATGTCCCATGCTGGACAGATTTTGTTATTCTACTTGTGCACCTAACCAAATGACATGCAAACCTCCAACCAACTCCTAAAACCTTATATATACTCCCAATACTAACTTCTGGTAGCTTGGGCCTCAAAGTGCACACCAATGACATGGTCAAACCTCACTCTAAACCTCAGGGTGCTATACTGATTTTTCTGCAGAAACTATAACTCTCATTTTCCAAGGTTTTGACTTGACAACCTCAACTAACAACAACTAAATACTTAAACCAAGACTTATACATGGCATTCTACTGAACTAACTCCCATATTCTCGAAATAACCTTGGTGAGATCATCCTTACCTAAGGTACAATTATGGCAAAACAAAAGAGACTACACTTCACAAATCACAAATCTTCATGCTTTTGAAACAACAAGATATATATTTTTATAAAAGATAACCACAAATTATTACCATGCAACAAGAAGCATAAATCAATATTAACACATTATTCCTACTGAAATTAAGGCTCACTAACAAAATCTTTCCAAATGATCAAAATCTTACAACATTCTAAGAGAAATCCACATGCATGCATGCCTTCGGGTTTTTCAAACCAAAACAACACATTTTCTACATATGTTCCATCATAAAATTGACATGCAAGCCTAGCATAAGATATACCTAGATGATCACTTAGCATTCAAAGAGTTTTATCAAGACTTCACTAAGATTTTCATGTTATCATCATAAAAATACACAAAGTGGAACATGACAACCAAAACACCATCCATTCGGCTCCTATCAAGTCATGGCCGAATGGATTAGGGTGAAAACAACAATTGCATGAGTGTAGCATACTCATGTCTAGCCATTCTCAACCCTTTGCTACTATAACTCATGGTGAAAGTCTTGAATTCACAAGAATCAAGGATATTCACTTGGAGTTTTAACAAAACACCACCATGCAAGGTCAACACATAAGTTTTTCTACTCTAAACTCTTAAGATATACAAGAACAACATGTAGGGAGTAGGATTACTTGATAATAGGATGATTGTTTGAGTGAGAAATGAAGAAAGAAGGGGATGGGGGCTCAGTTTTTGGGAATTGCCGAGAGGGGAGGGGGAAAAACCGAGAGGAGGGGGAGGAAAGGAGGAGTGTGGAAATGGTGGGGTGAATGTGGAGTAATAATCATGTTAGTTTGGTTTTTATTTGGCCAAAAGTGAGTGGATTTGAGATTTTACAAGAGTAACCTTCCAATATAGTTAGGTAGATTTGCATGCAAGGGTAAAGGGGTAATTTGGTTAGTAGAATGAAAGTGAGTGGGGTTGGAAATGTCTTCCTTGCCCCTTAGTTGAATTGGAAGAGTATTTGCATGCAAGGGTAGCCATGTAATTTGCTAATTATAACAAATAAAATTATAAAGATTTATTTTTATAAAATAAAATACAAGTTCAAAAATTATAAAATTTATATCATAAAATAACTTGGATTTTTAGAGACTTTATAAAATCATTTTCAAAATTTGTGAACAAATAATATTACATAAAATGCCGGTCGTAACATCCTCTCCCCCTTAAGGGATTCTGTCCCCAAAATCTAAGAGAAAAGATGAGGATGCCGGGAACGCATATCAGACTCTAACTCCCAAGTCGACTCTTCGACCTTAGGGTTCCTCCAAAGTACTTTTACTAACTTTACTGACTTATTTCTAAGACTCTTTACTTGCCAGTCGAGTATTTTAACCGGTTGCTCCACAAATGACAGGTCTGTCTGAATTTCTACAGGTTCATATTCTATCACATGGCTAGCGTCAGGATTGTACTTCTTAAGCAACGACACATGGAATACATTATGCACATGCTGATACTGAGGTGGTAAGGCCAACTCATAGGCCACCTTTCCCACTTGACTCAAAATCTCAAAAGGACCTATGTATCTAGGTGCTAACTTCCCTTTCTTGCCAAATCTCATCAACCCTTTTCTAGGTGACACCTTCAGCAACACAGCTTCGCCAATTTGGAATTGAACGTCTTTACGCGCTGGATCCGCATACTTCCTCTGTCTATCTTGAGCAGCAAGCAACCTTTTCTGAATTAACTTGACCGAGTCATGCAACTGTTGTACCAATTCCGAGCCGAGAATTCTTCCTTCTCCCACTTCATCCCAACTTGTTGGTGATCTACATTTTCGCCCGTACAAAGCTTCGTATGGTGGCATGCCGATACTGGAATGATAGCTGTTGTTGTAAGAGAATTCAATCAACGACAAATGGTCATCCCAACTTCCTGCAAAATCGATTGCACAACTGCGCAACATGTCTTCAATCGTTTGAATTGTCCTTTCACTCTGGCCATCAGTCTACGGGTGGTACGTCGTGCTCATATTCAACTTTGTGCCAAGATATTCCTGAAATTGCTTCCAGAATCTCGAGTTAAATCGGGGATCTCTGTCTGAAATTATTGATACGGGTACTCCATGCCTTAGTACGATTTCGCGCACATACAGATGAACCAACTTGTCCAGTGATGACTTTTCATTTATTGGAAGGAAATGCGCCGACTTCGTAAGACGATCAATTATAACCCATATTGCGTCATGCCCGGATTTCGTTCGCGGTAGTCCCACTATAAAGTCCATAGCGATATTTTCCCATTTCCATTCTGGAACCTTCAGGGGCTGAATTAATCCGCTTGGTCATTGATGTTCTGCCTTTACTCTCTGACAAGTATAGCACTTCGCAACCCATTCTGCCACGTCTCGCTTCATATTTGGCCACCAAAAGTTCTTCTTTAAGTCTCGATACATCTTGGTGCTTCCCGGGTGGATTGAAAATTTCGAATTGTGGGCTTCATGGAGGATCTCATTCTTTAATTCAGGTACATGGGGAATCCATATTTTGGATAAAAACCTTAGTATCCCTTGCTCATCCCTTTGAGTATTAATCTCCTCTCCAGATAACTGATTCTTCTCTTTTTCCATTACTTCCTCTTGACACTTCTTTATCTTTTCCACTAGTGTTGGCTGAAAGGTCATTGCACGACAAACTTCCTCGACTTTTCCATAAGCACAAAGTTCCAATTCCAATCTTTCGATTTCTTCAGATAACTCTTTTGATGTATCATCATATTCAATCTCTCCTTCCTACTCAGAGCATCGGCCACTACGTTCGCCTTTCCAGGATGGTAATTTATCAAACAGTCATAGTCCTTGATCAATTCCAGCCATCTCCTCTACCTCATATTGAGCTCTTTTTGAGTAAAAATATACTTTAAACTCTTGTGATCCGTGTAGATTTCACACTTCTCTCCATAGAGGTAATGTCTCCAGATCTTGAGTGCGAACACTATGGCGGCTAGTTCCAAGTCATGTGTCGGGTACTTTAACTCATGCGGCTTCAACTGTCTTGACGCATATGCGATCACTTTACTGTGTTGCATCAACACACAACCCAAACCCTTATGTGAAGCGTCGCTGAATATTACAAAATTCCCTTGATCATCTGGAAGTACCAACACCGGAGCTGTTACCAACTTCTGCTTTAACTCTTGAAAGCTATCTTCACATTCTGCACTCCATTCAAACTTTTGATTCTTTTTGGTTAACTTGGTCAATGGCGTGGCGATCTTCGAGAAATCCTTGACGAATCTTCTATAGTATCCGGCTAGTCCTAGAAAACTTCGCACTTCCGTAGGAGTCTTTGGCCTCTCCCAATCATAACTGCCTCAATCTTTTCCGGATCCACTTTAACTCCCTCATTTCCAATAACATGCCCCAAAAATTGAACTTCCTTTAACCAAAACTCACATTTGGTAAACTTGGCATACAACTTCTCTTGTCGGAGTATCTCCAATGCTATCCAGAGGTGCTGCTTATGTTCTTCTTCCGACTTAGAATAAATAAGGATGTCATCAATGAATACCACGACAAATTTGTCCAAATACTTCTTAAATACCCGATTCATCAGATCCATAAATGCGGCCGAAGCGTTGGTCAATCCAAACGGCATTACTAGGAATTTATAATGCCCATATCTGGTCCTGAATGCGGTCTTAGGAATATCTTCTTCTTTGATCTTTAATTGATGGTATCCCGGTCTCAAATCAATCTTCGAAACGCATTTTGCTCCCTTCAACTGATCAAAAAGGTCATCTATCCTTGGTAGCGGGTAGCGGTTCTTGATCGTCACCTTATTCAACTCCCGGTAATCTATGCATAGACGCATACTCCCATCTTTCTTCCTTACAAACAGAACATGTGCTCCCCATGGCGACGTACTTGGTCGTATCACTCCTTTATCCAATAATTCTTGCAGCTGGCTCGCCAACTCTTTTATTTCTGCTGGTGCCATCCTATATGGGGCCTTTGAAACTGGTTCCATGCCTGGAGCAAGGTTGATCTCGAACTCAATTTGTCGATCTGGTGGTAAGCCTGGTAGTTCGTCGGGAAACACATCGGGGAACTCGTTAACTACAGGAATATCTTCCATTCTGAGGCTGTCTCTCTCTGAATCCACTACATATGCTAGGAACGACTCACAACCTTTTCTAAGTAACTTCTTAGCCTGAACAATTGTAAGAAATAGTTGCTCTTGCCTCTGCCCCTTAAATACTACCTTCTCTCCACTCTTCTTCTTTAAATACACTCTCTTGGTCTTACAATTTATCTGAGCGCTATTCTCTCCTAACCAATCCATTCCTAAAATTATATCAAACTCTCCCAACTTGAAGAGTATCAAGTCGGCTGAAAACTTATACCCCGAAATATCAATCTCACATTTTGGACAAAATTGATTCACAGGAATCTTCTCTTGGTTCGCAATTACCACATTTACTACCTCACTCATAACCATTTGTTGTGAATATGTTGTGCACTTGATGATTACCTAAACAAAACATCTAAGTAGATTTTACTTAGTGAAATAATGTAGCACTCGACGGATAAGAATTATAGTCCCGACGGATAACTCAGTTTGAGTACCGACGGATGAGTAATTTATTATCCATCGAGTGAGTAGCTTATATAATGATAAGTTTGTAGCACAGTGTTGTATACACCTTTGTATAGAATCTGTAGTAGCATATAAGTCATGTTGACTTTAACTAGATATGCAGAATAGGTTGATTAACTGTACATAAGCAATGTCTTGTAATTCTGTATAAGTGAAATGAAGTCAAGTGCCAAAATAGCTATCAACGGATGCTTAACAAAGCTTCGACGGATGATCAAATGACTTTCAACGGATGTTCAAAATAGCAGTCGATGGATGATCAATTAAGTCATCGACGGATGATCTGAAAGTCGATGGATGATAATATCAAGATTCAAACATCAGTTGAACAGTAAAAGTTGACACACAGCCGTCGAGATTGGATACAAACACTGTGGAAGCCTATTAACTGGGTCATAGAGGATGAAAAGCAGCAAAGATCAAGACTGTTAGATTTTATATTTATTCAGTTCTTTTGACTTTGTAATCTTGGTAATATATATAAACCAAGAGAGTAGCAAATATAAAATAACTAAGAAAACTAAGTGAGCTTAGAAACAAACACAGAGAAATCTTTGTAAGCACTATCTTTAGCATTTCCTGTGTTCTTAGTTGTTCTATCTTGTAAAAGCAGCTGTGAGCATTTCTGCACACAGAGTTCTCTCGATATATTAATATATATCTCTGGTGGAATTGTTTAAATCCACCAGAAAGTTTTTAAAGACTCTTGTTTTTAATTACTCTTGTTTTGATTCATTAAAGTTTATATTCCGCATTGTGCTAATCAAAACAGATATATCTATAATCGAGTTGAACATTTTTATTTCAAGAAAAAGGTAAAGAATTCCATTCAACCCCCCTTCTGTAATTCTTGCTATATTGTTAAGGGACTAACAATTGGTATCAGAGCAAGCTCTTAATCTACAGAGAGTTTAAAGATCAAAACAATTCAACAAGATGAACAAGAAAGATGTTGGAGTCAAGATTCCTTTTCTGGATAAAGATAATTACCATCATTGGAAGGTAAAGATGCATCTTCATATGCTTTCTCAAGATGAGGCCTATGTGGACTGCATAGAAAGAGGCCCTCATGTTCCAATGAGAGCTGCAACAGGAAATGAACCATCAGTTCCAAAGCCAAGGCATGAATGGTCTGATCCTGATCTTGAACAAGTCAGGAAAGATAAAAAGGCCATGAACATTCTGTTCAATGGTGTTGATGCAGATATGTTTGATAACATCATCAACTGCAAGACTGCCAAGGAAGTTTGGGACACAATATAGATAATCTGTGATGGTACTGAGCAAGTAAGAGAAAATAAAATGCAGCTCCTGATTCAGCAATATGAGCATTTTCACAATGAAGAAAGTGAGTCACTCACTGACATTTTTAGTAGATTCCAAAAGCTACTAAATGCTCTTAAATTGCATGGAAAAGTCTATCAGACTAAAGACTCCAATCTGAAATTTCTCAGATCTCTTCCAAAGGAATGGAAACCAATGACAGTCTCATTGAGAAACTCACAAGATTATAAGGAGTTTACTTTGGAGAGACTGTATGGCATTCTGAAGACCTATGAGCTTGAAATAGAGCAGGATGAAAGAATGGAGAGAGGAAAGAAGAAAGGAGGATCCATTGCACTAGTTGCTGAACTGGAAAAGGAGAAGGAAGTGAAGATGGAAGCTGTGGAATCAACTTCAAAGGCCTGTGAAAGCAAGGGTAAAGGGCTAGCTGCAGAAAGTGAAGATTCTTTGAGTCAAGATGACATGGAGGACATTGATGAGCACCTAGCATTCCTTTCAAGAAGATTTGCCAAGCTCAAGTTCAAGAAGAACTTTGGAGCTGTCAAGCCAAATAGAAACATGGTGGATAAGTCAAAATTCAAGTGTTTCAAATGTGGCTTGGCAGGGCATTTTGTAAATGAGTGTAGAAAGTCAGATTCTAGTAAGAAGAGATTTGAGTCTGTGGATTATAAGCAAAAATACTTTGATCTACTCAAACAGAAGGAAAGGGCTTTTATTACACAAGAGAATGACTGGGCAGCTGATGGTTTGGATGAAGATGAGGAGATCAGCTATGTCAATCTAGCCCTTATGGCCAAGTCTGATGAAACAGAGACAAGTTCCTCAAGCAATCAGGTAATTACTACAAACCTTGCATATTTATCTAAAGCTGAGTGTAATGATGCAATAAATGACATGTCTACAGAATTGCATCATTTGCGTGTTACACTTAAGTCCCTCACTAAAGAAAATGCTAAAATCAAAGAAAACAACTTGTTTTTGAGTGAGAGGAATAATGTGCTTAAGTCTCAGTTTGTTGAGTTTGAGAAACTAAAAATTGAGTGTAAAATTGCTAAGGAGGAATTAACTGAGTCCTTGAAAAAGGAAGAAATTTTAAAGAAGCAGCTCGATCGTGAACAGGAGGTGATTAAAGCATGGAAAACATCCAGAGATGTTCATGCTCAAATCACCAAGGTTCAAGGAATTGAGTCCTTTTGTGATGAAGCCTGGAAAAAGAATAAGGAGAAACTAGAACCTATTTTGGTAGATGGATTGCTGACAGATGTAGACTCGACGGATGATGAGGACTATCCGTCGGATAACAAAATGTGTTATCCGTCGAATGATAAAAATCCTCATCTGTCGGCTGTGAACAAACCCATTAGTAAAGCCAAATTAACCAAGCTAAATGAAAAGTATGGGTCTGTTTCCAAGAACTTTGTTTCAGGGGAGTCAAGTCAAGCCAAGAAAGGGAAGAAGGCTAATGTTGGTCACATGACTGTCAAACAGTTGAGTGACAGACTTGAGAAGATAGAGGTAAAAACAGAAACTAAAAGGAAAAACAATAGGAATGGTAAAGTAGGGATTAACAAACATAACAACTACACACCTGATAAATATGCTCCTAGAAAAATCTGTGTCAAATGTGGTAGTGTAAATCATTTGTCTGTTAATTGCAAATCTGCCATGCCTACTCCCATGTCTGTTCAGCCTCAATTCTCTAACATGAATGTCATGCCTCCTATGCCTGTTAATGTTATGCCTACACAGAACATGAATGCACAGTTTGCTAATATGCCATTTGCACCTAATCCATATTATGCTGCATACAATATGCCTCAAATGCCATTTAGCATGCCTTACTGGAATAACATGTTTGCACCAAGCATGCCATTTCCTGTTAGCCATAACATGCATAATAATTCTGTAGCATCTAGTGGTTTCAAAGGCCCAACCCAAATGACTAAGGAAGAATCTGAAATTCCTAAGTCAAATGAGTTAAAACCTAAGAAACAGAAGAAGAAAGCTAACAAGGCAGGACCCAAGGAAACTTGGGCCAAAATCAACTTGATTTGATTTTGATGTGTGCAGGGAAACAGAAGGAATCTTTGGTACTTGGATAGTGGTTGTTCAAGACACATGACTGGTGATTCTACCCTGCTCACAGAGTTTGAAGAGAGAGCTGGCCCAAGTATCACTTTTGGAGATGACAGCAAAGGTTATACTGTGGGATATGGCTTGATTTCAAAAGACAATGTCATCATTGAAGAGGTTGCCTTAGTGGATGGTCTCAAACACAATCTGTTGAGTATCAGCCAGCTTTGTGATAAAGGCAACTCAGTAACCTTCAACAAAGAAACCTGTGTTGTGATTAATAATCAAAACAACAAAGTGGTTCTCACTGGTATGAGAAGAGGAAATGTGTATCTAGCTGACTTCAACTCAAATAAAGCAGAATCTGTAACTTGTCTTCTCAGTAAAGCAAGTCAAGATGAAAGTTGGCTATGGCACAAGAAGCTATCCCATTTGAACTTCAAGACCATGAATGAGCTGGTAAAGAAAGAGCTAGTTAGAGGCATTCCTCTGGTAGAGTTTACAAAGGATGGACTGTGTGATGCCTGCCAAAAAGGGAAGCAAATTAAAGCATCATTCAGGAAGAAACTTGATTCAGCAATTGAAGAACCTCTGCAACTGCTTCACATGGATTTTTTTGGACCAGTCAATGTTTTGTCAATCTCAAAGAAAAGATTTTGCCTAGTAATTGTAGATGATTTCTCAAAGTTCTCTTGGACCTATTTCCTAAAGTCCAAAGATGAAGCTAGTGAAATCATCATCAATCACATAAGGCAAGTTAACAATCATCCTGATTTCAAAGTTAGAAGAATCAGGAGTGACAATGGAACTGAGTTCAAGAACTATGTCATGAGAGCATTCTGTGAGGAAAATGGGATCCTATATGAGTTTTCAGCAGCAAGGACTCCACAACAGAATGGAGTAGTGGAAAGAAAGAATAGATCTCTTATTGAAGCTGCAAGGACAATGCTTGAAGAATCAAAATTACCAACATATTTCTGGGCTGAAGCTGTCAACACTGCATGCTACACTCAGAACATCTCTCTGATTAATCAAGCAAAATACAAGACACCTTATCAATTGTTCAAGAACAAGAAGCCAACTCTGAACTTTCTTCATGTCTTTGGCTGTAAATGCTATATTCTGAGAAATCAAACTGATCAAAATGGGAAGTTTGATGCTAAAGCAGATGAAGGAATTTTTGTTGGATATGCTGTTGGTAAAGCATATAGAGTCTACAATCTAAGAACCAACATTGTTGTTGAATCTATACATATTGTGTTTGATGATAAAAAGATTGAAGGACTAAAAGATGGAGATTACCATGAGAGCCTCAAATTCGACAATGTTGAGATGGTCAGTGAAGAAAGTGATGATGAAAGTGATCAAGAAACAGTGTCTAAGGATAATGCAGACAAATTTACTACAAATGAAGCACAAAACTCAACATCCGTCGAGTTATATAATGCTTCATCCATCGGAAGGCAATCTGTATTATCCGTCGGAAGACAACCTGCCTCATCCGTCGGTACTCAAAATTCACCATCCGTCGGGTTATCAAAAGGAGCAGGAAGTCAAGGAAGATCACCCATGGAAAGCACCCCAATTTCAAATCAAAGATCCACAAACTCAGGGGGAGTTTCTAGCAATCAAAACTCAATCACACATCAAGATAACATTGAGGTCTCTTCATCTAGGGATAATCTACCTCAACCAAGAAAATGGATAAAAGATCACCCCTTTGAACTGATTATTGGTGATGTTTCTTCCAGAGTTCAAACCAGGAGAGCAACTCAAGAAGAATGTCTATACAGCAGCTTCCTGTCTAAGGAAGAACCAAAGAAGGTAGAAGAAGCCTTTTTAGATCCTGATTGGATTTTAGCTATGCAGGAGGAGCTAAACCAATTTGAAAGGAATAAAGTATGGAAGTTGGTACCCAAGCCTAAAGGAAAGAATCCAATAGACACCAAGTGGGTATTCAGAAACAAGATGGATGAAAATGGCATAGTAGTAAGGAACAAAGCAAGATTGGTTGCTAAAGGCTATTGTCAGCAAGAAGGGATAGATTTTGATGAAACATTTGCTCCTGTTGCAAGACTTGAAGCCATCAGAATCTTCTTAGCCTATGCAGCCCATGCCAATTTCAAGGTCTATCAGATGGATGTCAAAAGTGCCTTTCTGAATGGAGATTTGGAGGAAGAAGTGTATGTAAGTCAACCTCCTGGCTTTGAAGATCCAAATTTTCCAGAGTATGTCTACTATCTATTGAAAGCACTTTATGGACTGAAGCAAGCACCTAGAGCCTGGTATGACACTTTATCAAAGTTCCTTTTGGAAAATCACTTCACAAGAGGTACTGTAGATAAAACTTTATTTTTCAGAAATGTGAATGGCTCTAGCATACTTGTTCAAATTTATGTAGATGATATTATTTTTGGCTCTAGAGATGAAAAACTTTGTAAAAAGTTTGCCAAACTGATGCAAAGCAAGTATGAAATGAGTATGATGGGAGAACTAACTTACTTTCTTGGTTTACAAGTTAAGCAAGTTAGTGATGGAATATTCATTAGTCAAACTAAATATATTTTTGATCTTTTAAAGAAGTTTGATCTGATGGATTGCACATCTGCAAAAACTCTCATGGCCACTGCAACTAAGCTTGAACTAAACACTACTGAAAAGTCTGTGGATATTTCAAGTTATAGAGGCATGGTTGGCTCACTTCCGTACTTAATAGCCAGTAGGCCAGATATAATGTTTGCTACATGTTTGTGTGCTAGATTTCAGGCTGATCCTAGAGAGTCTCATTTGATAGCTATTAAAAGAATTTTCAGATATCTCAAAGGAACACCAAACCTTGGCATTTGGTACCCTAGAGATTCTGGTTTTGATCTAACTGGTTATTCAGATGCAGATTATGCAGGTTGCAGAATTGATAGAAAAAGCACAACAGGAACCTGTCAATTTTTAGGAAACAACCTTGTGTCCTGGTTCAGTAAAAAGCAAAATTCAGTTTCTACTTCTACAGCTGAAGCTGAATATATTGCTGCTGGAAGTTGCTGTGCACAGATTTTATGGATGAAAAATCAATTGCTAGACTATGGTTTGCAAGTTGAAAGGATTCCTATTTTCTGTGACAACACAAGTGCAATTGCCATCACTGAAAATCCAGTGCAACATTCAAGGACAAAGCATATAGACATCAAGTACCATTTCATAAGGGAACATGTAATGAATGGTACTGTAGAGTTACATTTTGTTCCAAGTGAGAAGCAACTTGCAGATATTTTTACCAAGCCACTGGATGAATCCACCTTTTCTAGGTTGGTAAGTGAGTTAGGTATGCTTAATTACTCTTGAATTTATCTGAATTATTCTTGCAAGTTGAAAAGAAGCCAGAAATTTAGTTGATTTTTAGTCTTGGATGAAATTTTGGCTAAGTCAAAATTTGTCTCTCGACGGATGACCATTATCCATCGGGTTGAGTCATCCGTCGATATACAAATTGTAAATAAAAATCAATTAATTTTCTGGAATATTTTAAAGCTCAACGGATAACATTTTATCCTCATCCGTCGAAGTGTCTAAATCTTAACCGTTAATTCCCTGAACATTATCCATCGAGTATACTTACAGTTTATAAGCATTACACGACGGATAATGGGTGGAATTTTTAAAGTTTATTTTAAAAAGGTAATTTTAGGCAGTTTATATTGGGTAATTTATTTCTCTTTATTATTTTTATCCGTTGAGTTTGAGCAAAGTATAAAAGCCTATTTCATTCTAATCATTTTCTTTTATCATTCTCAAATTCAACTGGCTTATTTCATTCTCTCTCTCAAGCAAAAATCCTCTTTCTCTTCAAAGCTTTTCTTCCCTAACAATGGCACCCGTAGTAAAGATCATGTCACAGACTGGGTTCATCTATGAGAAGAACAACTTCACTGCCTTGGTCAATAAGGGGATTCAGCAATCTGAAGACTATCATAAGATGATGGACTTCGTGAAGAACTGCAAGTTAAGTTTTGCTATGCTGGAATCACCCACAAGTTATTGTGAAGTTGTTAAGGAGATGTGGACAACAGCAATCTACAACTCTACTGACAAAACCATCACTCTGACCATCAAAGGTAATGTTTTCTGTATCAATAGTGATGTCATAAAAGCATGTTTCAAGATTCCTGATGACAATGTTACTGCACCACACACTGACACTGATATTGTCACTATGCTAAATTCCATTCATTATGCACTTCCTACTGCAAAACTAAGTGAAATTAGAAGACTAGGTCTGAGGAAGGAATGGAGTTACTTGTGTGATGTAGTAACTAAGGTCTTTTCTGGAAAAATCAGTAATTTTGATTCTGTGAACATTTCCATGCTTAACATGCTATACATGCTAGTTACAGACAAATATTACAACTTAAGTGATCTGGTTGTGTATGAGTTAGGTTATAAATTAGGTGACTTAGCCAAAAGAGGAAAGAATATTTACTATGCTAGATTTTTTATGCTTTTGGCTAACCATCTTTGTGAAGAGATTGTACTTGAGAACCCAACCAACAAATTAGCATGTTGGGTTCAAGAGAGAAGAATTATTGCAGATTTAAACAGAGCCAACCATCACAAGGATGTGCCAATGTTCTATTTTCCTGTAATGCTGGCACCTCAGGTAAGTGAGGTAAGTTCATCTACACTCTCAACTATTCCAATCCCTTCTATTTCTTTGACTTCAGGCATAGCTATGGCAACTGTGACAATGACCAAACAGTTGTCTACCAAAGCTGCCAAAACAACTGCAATTCTTAAATCCAAATCAAAGAAAACCCCCTCTGGTATCTCTCAAAAGGTACCAGTTGAAAATTCTACCAAAAACAAAGAGGGGAGTGTGAAGGAGGGTAAGATAGGTGAGGGAAGGGGTGAACATCAAAGAAACCCCAAGGATAAGGTTGGAGAGATAAGTGAATCCCAGCCTAGCCACACTGCAGTTTCCCAACAAACTGCAGTGCTTAAAAAGGACAGAAGCTCACTTCTAGCTGCATCCTCCCAAAAGGATGTGGCTATTGAACAAAGCTCTCATCCAAGAGCACAGGCCAAGAGGGTTAGGGACACAAGCCTACACCAAACTTATACTAGAAAGAAGAAATCCAAAACAACTGGGGATGCACAGGACACACACTTAGTGCAAACTGGTGCTAAAGACACAGTCCCTGCACCTTCTCAAATTCAGATTGATGTGGCTCCAATAAATGTGGAGTCACATCCAAGATCTCTCTTGATAGAAGCCACTGAAACACAATACTCACCAACCAACTCACTGGAAGTGGACATGATAAACACTTTAATTCCTGATTCCCCTTCTTTAACTCTGTTGGGGAAGCCAAAATCTAGTGCAAGTGAGCATCATCTTTTAGATGATTTGTTGGCTCACTTGCCAATTCTTTCTGATTCTATTGTGACATCTGTGCCTCAAATAACTTCAATCAACACAGAGTCAACAATAGTTTCTCTTCCCACCTCATTCATTTCTACTCTCTCGATGGATATTGCTCATCCGTCGAGTTGTGATTGTATCCCGACGGATAAGCTTAACAGCAGTTATCCGTCGGATAGCTTTACCACTCACCCGACGGATATCATTTATCCATCGAGTGTCTCTGCACAACTTCAAACTTCAATAATTTCAAGTGTAGAAGATTTGGTGGTAATTCAATCACTCTTAGGACTGAGAGAGGAGAGTGTATTGAGTGAGAGGCTGGGTTGCTCCCAGGAAAAAGGAGAGGAAGAGAGTGAATCTCAGCAATCCATTCATTCAGGATTGGCAAAAGTGAGTGAGAGGAGTCCCACCTTAGTAGGTGAAGGTGAGGGTGTGAGGGTGGGGAGCCAGGGTGAGACCCTGATGCAACAAAAGAGATAACATGAGAGAAAAGCAGGTACTGGAGCAATAAGGATGGAGCCAGCCATTGCTAGTGAGTCAATGATTGTGGATGATGCTGAAAAGGAAAGACAATTTCAGCAACATTACAAAGCTGTAATTGATAACATTTCCTTGGATGCTGACACTTTTACTCACCCTGTTTCAGCCTATCAACTGTTGGCTGCTCAGGGCAATGTGGAGGCAGAGCAGACTTTACACTTAGTGCACACCACAGAATCTCTTCAAAGAGATAAAGCTACTGTCAACAGGATGCCTCCTCAAGCTGAACAGCCATCTGAAGAATTTGGAGTAAATTCTGATGATGATGACTCTAGTTCTTTGAATGGAAGCATGAACTTAGGGGGAGCTGAAGGCCAAAGTTCTGCTTTAAGTTTACCTGAATGGGCATGGGCAAAGGACTTTACACCAGGACAATTTGAGGTGTCTTTGGTAAGACAAGTAACAGCTATTCAGCAAGCCCTTCAGGAAGTTTCAGATGCTGGTACCAAGGCTGTTCTTAAAGCTCATCTAGACTCCTTGCACTTAATGAAGATCCAACACTCCAGACAGAATATCAGTGTGGATGAATTGAAAAAGGAGATAGCTGACTTAAAGACATACAACTCTGAGAAACTAGATTCACTAATGCCATATGGTATCATGCATGATTTATTACAAAGGTTGAGAAGAGAATCAGATTCTGAAAAGAAGATAGCCAAGCTGGAGACCAGAGTTCAAGTTATTGAGAATTCAGTGGCCCTACTTCTTCAAAATCAACAGACTCAGATAAATCTTCTCATGCAACTGGCTAAAGCACAAGGCCTAACTCCTTCACTTGATGATAACAAAAAGGGGGAGAGAGAATCAAGTAAGGGGGAGAAAGGACCAACTAAGGGGGAGAACATTGTAGTTCAAATCAGCAAAGTAATTGTACCTTCAATTACTATCTCTAAGCCACCAGTTGCAGATGGTATAGATCTTATAAATGCAGCAGCAGCAAGTTTGAAAGATGCTGATAAAGAAGAGTTGACTCTGATCAACTGGAAAAAGATTGATGAGGAAATACAGAGAAAGTTTCAATTAGTCAAGGAACCAGATCAGTCAGCAATCCATCACTCTCATGTCAAGCCAATCAATGTGAATGAGATGAGCATGAACTATCTGGAGAAAGGACAATCTTCCTGCATCAAGACTACAAAGGCTGAGATGATTCTTAAACCAAGGGCAAACTATCCAAAGTCATCTTTGAAGAACCCTATGGATACTGTATATGAGACACCCAAGCCTGATGAAAAGAAGCTTCTGTCAAGATCTATTCTTCTCTACAAAGATCCAGCTGATTCAGCCTCAAGAGAGAGAATTGCAAAGATATTCAGAAATGGGAAGGAAATTTGTGTGGTAGCTGGACATCCACAATTTGCTCAAGCAAAGGAAGAAGAAAAAGCCAGATTGAAGCAGGAAAAGAGGCAAGCTGCTCTAGATGCAAAGAAGTCTAAATAAAAGAAAGAACAGTTTGCTATCTTGACCAAGCTACAGGCTGTGAACTCTTCTCAACAAATTCCCTCTCAACCAACTCAAGCTACTGGATCAAAGAAGAAGATTGAAGAACAGAAGAAATCTCCAAGAAAGAAAGAATTGGCTAAAAGAACAAAAAGAAAGTTGGATATTGTTAACAAGGAATTGGAAGATCAATTTCCAATGGAATCCACTAAAGCTGAAACTCAAGCATCAAAGCCCTCTGTGGTATTTGAAGACATAAGGGTGGTAGACCCCTACAGGAACATACATGGAGAGCCTATTGTGCCAAAGGATGAGCCAATAGAGTGGGATAAATTACCAATTCCTGACTTCAACTTGCCAATTCTCACCAAGCCAAGAAGGACAAAATCAAGGGCAGTCAAGAAAGTGAAGCTGTCACCTCTCAAATCCAAGGCAGTAGTCAAAGCTCAACCCAAGATCAACAAGGAAGACTACTTGTACTTATGTGACATCAAGGAATTTTCAGACCTAAACCTTTATCTGGAGGAGCTGGATGAGGAAAGGGCAATTGATGCATACAGAAACCTACCTGAAAGGTTGGTATTCAAGTACAAAGGAGGAAGGGAGATTCAGTGGCCTCTTCACAGGATACTTCAAGAAAGCCAAGCTGTGTTGATCAAAGTCTATTCATCCTTCAAGAAAAACTTTGGGTTTAATGTAACTGCAAGAAGATTAGTATTGAAGAAGATTGAAGAGCTAAGGAGTGTTAGAGTCAAAGATGCACTACCCAAAACTCTTATCATCCCATACACAGGGAGAAGAGTGCATCTAAGGCCCTACTGGCTGATGGAATTCATGGATGACAAGGGTGTGAGAAGATTCTTCATACTAGAAGACCAATTGAGTATCTCTAGCAATGAGACTCTTTTGGAAATGCAAGAAATGTTAGATCTCTCAGAGTCTGATGAATTAGAATTCCACAGACAGCTCCAGAATCAAATTGAAAAAAACAACAGAAAGCTTGGAAGAAGATCCAGACCTTCAAGAAACTAAAAAAATCTGCTCAGACTAGAGGAGCATCTTGAATTGACTGTGAGCCAAACCTTGTATACCTTGTTTAAATTGAAGCACTTTCAGTTTTATCTACTTATCTTTAAAGATATATGTTTAGGATGTTTTGTTATCATCAAGTGTCTCT
Organism: Apium graveolens; assembly: GCF_009905375.1. Lineage (NCBI taxonomy): Eukaryota > Viridiplantae > Streptophyta > Magnoliopsida > Apiales > Apiaceae > Apium > Apium graveolens. Next base: position 240,963,583 of record NC_133654.1, read on the forward strand.
TAATTTATGGCTACAATTCCAGTAGACATAAATTGGGGGAGATTGTTGTGAATATGTTGTGTACTTGATGATTACCTAAACAAAACATCTAAGTAGATTTTACTTAGTGAAATAATGTAGCACTCGACGGATAAGAATTATAGTCCCGACGGATAACTCAGTTTGAGTACCGACGGATGAGTAATTTATTATCCATCGAGTGAGTAGCTTATATAATGATAAGTTTGTAGCACAGTGCTGTATGCACCTTTGTATAGAATTTGTAGTAGCATATAAGTCATGTTGACTTTAACTAGATATGTAGAATAGGTTGATTAACTGTACATAAGCAATGTCTTGTAATTCTGCATAAGTGAAATGAAGTCAAGTGCCAAAATAGCTATCAACGGATGCTTAACAAAGCTTCGACGGATGATCAAATGACTTTCAACGGATGTTCAAAATAGCAGTCGACGGATGATCAATTAAGTCATCGACGGATGATCTGAAAGTCGACGGATGATAATATCAAGATTCAAACATCAGTTGAACAGTGAAAGCTGACACACAGCCGTCGAGATTGGATACAAACACTGTGGAAGCCTATTAACTGGGTCATAGAGGACGAAAAGCAGCAAAGATCAAGACTGTTAGATTTTATATTTATTCAGTTCTTTTGACTTTGTAATCTTGGTAATATATATAAACCAAGAGAGTAGCAAATATAAAATAACTAAGAAAACTAAGTGAGCTTAGAAACAAACACAGAGAAATCTTTGTAAGCACTATCTTTAGCATTTCCTGTGTTCTTAGTTGTTCTATCTTGTAAAAGCAGCTGTGAGCATTTCTGCACACAGAGTTCTCTCGATATATTAATATATATCTCTGATGGAATTGTTTAAATCCACCAGAAAGTTTTTAAAGACTCCTGTTTTTAATTACTCTTATTTTGATTCATTAAAGTTTATATTCTGCATTATGCTAATCAAAACAGATATATCTATAATCGAGTTGAACATTTTTATTTCAAGAAAAAGGTAAAGAATTCCATTCAACCCCCCTTCTGTAATTTTTGCTATATTGTTAAGGGACTAACACCATTTTATCACATTAGAGCTTATCAACAAAAGATTCTGATATGAAAGATCTTGTTGCTCCCGAATCAATCAATACTTTAGCTTTGACATTATTGAGTAAAAGTGTACCTGCTATCACCTCAGAATTCTGAACAGCATCCTTCATCTTCAAATCAAATGTCCTTGTTGTTGCTTGCGGGGTTGGTGCAGGTGGTGGAGGTAATGCCAATATCTCAGTTGGCACGCTTGCACTGGTACTTGCCACGTTCATCAGAGCTTTGACTGGTCCGGTTGCCTTACACTCCCTAGCCATGTGTCCAGTCTTCCCATACTTGTAGCACGTAACTCCTGGCTTCGGCATCTTGCACTCATTCTCCAAATGTCCCTTCTGATTGCACCTATAACAGGTCATGCTCAGCTTATTGCATACTCCGGGGTGCCTTCTTCCACAGTGCTTGCATTCCGGTCTCTGGAACCTGTTTTCTCCAACTTGCCCTTGGCTTGCCTGGTTGTTCCCTTTTGATTCTTGCCTTTTGCCCAAATTTCCCTTCTTTTGAAAATTTCTGCCCTTCTGGAAACCAATCCTCTTTATATTCCGATCTTGCGAACTTCCAGCTTCAGACTTTTCTCCATAAAATGGAACCTTCCTCTTCTTATTATCCCTCTCTTTCCTTGACTGCATCCCATTATTCTCAATCAGAGCAGCTTTCTGTACTACTCCCGCATAAGTTTCAAGCTCAAACATAGCCACCCTATCTCTGATCCAAGGCTCCAATCCTTGCTGAAATTTCTTTGCTTTTTCCTCCTCAGTGCTGGTATACTTTGTCACAAACCTTGACAACTCAGTGAACTTCTTCTCATACTCCAATACAGTCATGTTCCCTTGCTTCAACTCAATAAATTTTAGCTCCATCTGATTCTGCATGTACTTAGGGTAATACTTATCCAGAAATAGCTTCTTAAATCTCTCCCAAGAAACCTGCTGAGTGACTTCCATAACCTTTACTGATTCCCACCAATAGATGACTTCTCCCTTCAAGAAGTAAGCAGCATATGGCGTCTTCTGATCGTCTCCTAACTGTACCAACTCAAAAGCCCTTTCCATCTCCTTGATCCATGTGTTAGCTATTACTGGATCAGTGGTATCATGAAATGCAGGTGGATTCACATTCTGAAAAGCCTTGAAGGTGACAATTTGTCTAGGTGGTACTGGTGGTTCAGGTGGTTGGTGTGGCTCACAGTTATCTTAGTTTTCAATTCGTTGTTGAAGAGTTAGTTGTTGTTGAGCTATAGCATTGGTTTGTTGTTGCAAGGTTTCCAGTAGTCGAAGAATATTTGGGTCTGTGGTGGAGGTGGTTGTTGGGTTATTCTTTTTGGGAGGCATGATCCTGAAATAAGAGTTGTGTCAAAACATATATGAATGATAGAATGATTCGAGGGTATCGCATGGCATTCTCATTTACATATGGGGTCAAGTTTCCAAATTAAGCAGATATGATGATAAAAACATAAAATAACAGTTGAGAGCAAATGGAACGATAGCACATAATTATTAAAATTTTAAAGGTCACAGTACATAGGATTGGGACATAGTCTGATTCTAGGAATAACAGGCTTATTTAAAGGAAAAACGGAAACAACTGGGGATTCCATAGAGTCTGATAGTACAACAACATGAAAGGTAAATGGAAAGAACTAAGGCTCCACTCCATCTGAATGGGGCTTGGTAGTCTTTTCCTCTCGAAGCATCTTCACAATGCTCTGAAGCTCATCTGCCACCATCTGAATGATATACTGGCTGGTACGGTCCCGGTGCGCTAGCATCTCCTCAAGCTTAGTGTTGACGTACTAAACCAAGGTCTCAAGTCTCGCAGTCATCTGCTCCTTGGGCTTCCCTTCGTAGTTTCGACTGTCTGGATACACGTTCTTCAGTCGGTCTATCAGTCGGTCATACTTGCCCTGAAGCATGTCGAACTCGCGCCTCAACTCAGCATACACGGAGAAAGCAATAGTGTCGTCCGACCCAGAGGATGACGAGGAATGCGCCCTTTGCTGACAACCAATAAGAGGAGTATTAATAATAATTTACTTAACCTACTCTCTCACATAATATCTATAACCTACACACAAATCCTATAACCTATTTGGGCTGTCCAGGGACTCTAAACCGTAGCTCTGATACCAAAACCTGTCACACCCCCAACTTAAACAACAAAATAAATATAGCTATTACATCATTTTAATGAAGAATACACAACCAAATCCAAGATCTTAAAGTTTAGGGTTTGGAACAGCCCAACACTACCAACTATTACATCTAAATACAAATACCGAGTCCTCACACAACTATTAATACTTATTCTACCTGAGCTCGAACATAAGCATCAGCATCACAGGTCTTACGGGCAGTCTGCTTGAATCTAACCATAGCTGCTAGCTGTAATATCAGGGTAAAGCAAGAAGTGAGCCGAATGCTTAACAAGTGCTAACAGTACGACACAAAATATAAATTGAGATATAGTTTTAAGAATGATAATGGAAAGACATAACTAATGATAACGAGAGATAAAATTATATGAGATGGCATCATTTTTCTAGTATCAAAACAATTTTAAAAAAAATCATGTCTTAATCAAAATCATTTTATGACGCTACGGATTACAGCCGGTGATCAGCCGCGAAGTAATCCCGAACCTCGCTGGGTTCTAAAACATTAACGGGAATCCCTAGGCAACTTTTAAGCCTAATATAAGTGTGGAAAGGACTCGCGTCTCAGTCCAGATCCACTATTCAAGAAAACATTTATCCCCCTTTGGGACTGAAAACCCATATTTTATTTATTTCAAAAGCTGATGCCGAATTGTAACAAAATCTTTTTTAACAGTACACATTTTTATTAAGGGAATATAGATCAACTCGAAACACGGGAAATATGGTACTAAATCTCAGGGCCATGATTCACAAAACTAAACTCTATTGAATGGTTTTCATATATCAAAGTTTGGACAAGGGAATTTAGTGAGGCTATTGGATATCATGAAAGGAAGTGCCAAATTGGGCTTAAAGCAATGGTTTCTCATCAAGGTTCAAGTGCTGGATCATCAAGAATGTAAGCTTCATGAATACTAAGGGTGTTAAGGTATGAAGGAATGATTTTTAGCTCAGGATATATCAGAATTGACAAGCTTTAGGATAAGAAAGAGGGTATCAATCAATGAGGAATCATGTTGGTAAGTTTCTGACTATCAAAGTTCAAGGTAAGGTTCTATAGGGGTTCAAGTATCAGTTTGAGATATCAATACTTAGGAATCATCATCATGTTAATCAAGAGGATCAATCAAGTAATATAACAACTCTTTATTTTATCATGGCATTTAACTATCATGAAGAGACTTTTGAACTACTTGCAATACATACTTGAGGGTTCATGGCATCTCTATGTAATTCAAAGATAAGCGAGAGATATGCTTGATTTAAACATATCAAAATGACTCAGAATAATTGCATCGATAAATATGAACTGTTTATAGTAAATATGAAGGTCAAGTTGAATCACTTGCCTTGAGATAGGCTGGTCTGGTCTGACTGGTAGGAGCAACTGGAGCTTCACTCGACTTTTATGGCAAGTTTTCCCTCGTCTCGAGATCCTACATAAATAATAATAATTCTCATTATAATATATTCTTACCATCTCAACCTATTTACAACCCGAAATTAAACACGGATGGCACTTAGGCCTATATGCACTTAATTTATATCCACCTTTATATTTCAATTGCACACACGTGGCCACATAATCACATATCGTATATTAATATCAAATAACACCATAATGCAACACTAGGCTGGGATGATCTCGACTCACAACTTAAGTCACTTGGTCGCTAAACTAGACAAGATCTTCAAATTTTGGCTTCCTAACTCGATGTGCCTTTCCTAAATTATCCAAAACCTATTGACCCTCACTTTTTCCTTTTGCTCTACTGACCTTATACTATCTTACAACTATGGTGGTCGACCTAATACTCACTTCTAAGTGTTCTAAAACTATGTGATAAGTGAAAGTGCTCACTGGTACAAATTTCAGAATAACAACTATGGTTTCTTGAGTACATTAAACACTCCTAAACTACAAGTTTTCCTTCAAAACATTTACACAAGACTCTCCTGACCTAAGGGCATCTCACAAACTTGATGTGGCTCAAGGGCCTGGCTTGGGCCTTCTTGGGCCTAAGCTAAAAGTCCAAGGTTCTCCTGTTTTTCTGGGCAGAAAATGCCCTGACTTGAATTAACTTGCGACACATGGTTCTAACTCATATCCTATGAAATATGGTTGGAAAAACTTCTCTGACACTCCCTCTAACTAAGGCCCAATTGGTCCTAATGAGGGCCTACCCATGACATGGTCAAATCTCCCTATTTCTAAGTTGCAACAAAACTGTCCCCTGCTGGACAGATTTTGTTATTCTACTTGTGCACCTAACCAAATGACATGCAAACCTCCAACCAACTCCTAAAACCTTATATATACTCCCAATACTAACTTCTGGTAGCTTGGGCCTCAAAGTGCACACCAATGACATGGTCAAAACCCACTCTAAACCTCAGGGGTCTATTCTGATTTTTCTGCAGAAACTATAACTCTCATTCAAGGTTTTGACTTGACAAACTCAACTAACAACAACTAAATACTTAAACCAAGACTTATACATGGCATTCTACTGAACTAACTCCCTTATTCTCAAAATAACCTTGGTGAGATCATCCTTACCTAAGGTACAATTATGGCAAAACAAAAGAGACTACACTTCACAAATCACAAATCACAAATCTTCATGCTTTTGAAACAACAAGATATATATTTTTATAAAAGATAACCATGAATTATTACCATGAAACAAGAAGCATAAATCAATATTAACACATTATTCCTACTGAAATTAAGGCTCACTAACAAAATCTTTCCAAATGATCAAAATCTTACAACATTCTAAGAGAAATCCACATTCATGCATGCCTTCGGGTTTTTCAAACCAAAATAACACATTTTCTACATATGTTCCATCATAAAATTGACATGCAAGCCTAGCATAAGATATACCTAGATGATCACTTAGCATGTAAAGAGTTTTATCAAGACTTCACTAAGATTTTCATGTTATCATCACAAAAACACACAAAGTGGAACATGACAACCAAAACACCATCCATTCGGCTCCTATCAAGTCATGGACTAATGGATTAGGGTGAAAACAACAATTGCATGAGTGTGGCATACTCATGTCTAGCCATTCTCAACCCTTTGCTACTATAACTCATGGTGAAAGCCTTGAATTCACAAGAATCAAGGATATTTACGTGGAGTTTTAACAAAACACCACCATGCAAGGTCAACACATAAGTTTTTCTACTCTAAACTCTTAATATATACAAGAACAACATGTAGGGAGTAGGATTACTTGATAATAGGATGATTGTTTGAGTGAGAAATGAAGAAAGAAGGGGATGGGGGCTCGGTTTTTGGGAATTGCCGAGAGGGGAGGGGGAAAAACCGAGAGGAGGGGGAAAGGAGGAGTGTGGAAATGGTGGGGTGAATGTGGAGTAATAATCATGTTAGTTTGGTTTTTATTTGGCCAAAAGTGAGTGAATTTGAGATTTTACAAGAGTAACCTTCCAATATAGTTAGGTAGATTTGCATGCAAGGGTAAAGGGATAATTTGGTTAGTAGAATGAAAGTGAGTGGGGTTGGAAATGTCTTCCTTGCCCCTTAGTTGAATTGGAAGAGTATTTGCATGCAAGGGTAGCCATGTAATTTGCTAATTATAACAAATAAAATTATAAAGATTTATTTTTATAAAATAAAATACAAGTTCAAAAATTATAAAATTTATATCATAAAATAACTTGGATTTTTAGAGACTTTATAAAATCATTTTTAAAATTTGTGAACAAAATACCTTTTAAAAGAAAATTTTTCCAAAGCTTAGAATATTCCTTATAAATCAAAAATAAAGAAATTAAATAAACTCTTGCTTTGAAAAATCATATACTACACAAAGCAAATTTATAATGCAGAAATTTTCACTCACACTAGCGTACAATCATTGAATATATTTTCATTTGACTTTAATATTATACCCAATCCACAAATAATATTACATAAAATGCCGATCGTAACATCGCTACTCTCAATAGCTTCCCATACTCCGTGCGCCTGCATATAGACGCTCATCTTCATTGACCACGCCGTATAGTTCCATTTTGTCAATGTCGGGTAACTAAGGCCAATTGAAACTTTGAACTTGTCCATTCCAGTCTTATCTGTTCCAGTCTTTGACATTCACTCTATACCTACCTAGGCTCTGATACCAAAATATTGTCTTATAGGTAAATCAAAATATTGTCTTATAGGTAAATATATGATATCTGCAGAATTGATGTAGAGCAATCAAGGCAAGCAATATGTCTAAACTCTTTTCTTATTCTTCAAACTGAGAACAAGTTAAAGACTTAAAAGGAAAAGTTACTGACAATCACTAGAAAATAGGCAACGTACCCATGATGTGAGAAACAGACTCCTACAATATTTCTGCTAGCAGACTTATTCAAAACAAAAACTACAAATGTGCTAAACACCTGAACTAAAAAACAATAAAATAGATAAAAACATATTACTATGTCTTAAACTACTCCCAACACAGGGAGAGTAAGGAGACCGTATATTAAAAAACCCAAATGAAAGGTGGTTAAAAATTAATACGCATCCTGCTTTTTTCAGGATGGGAGTATTGGAGTTGATAGTGTTATAAGAGATTTTATTGGCAACTTCATAGGGGCTAGATGTTGTAAGGTGGATGGAGCTTGGAGTCCAAGAGAAGCGGAAGCCATTAATTTGAAAGAAGCTATATCTTGGGTGATAAAAAGGGAGTATAAGCAGTACGTGTTTGAGACAGATTCAAAGTAGCTTGTGACTGCGTGTAATGCTTCTCCGGGGGAGGCGTTCATTGGGACACTTGTGTAGAATTGTGTTTATCTTGTAAAGCACTTAAATTTAGTGCTTGATAGGTTTGTATTTCGATATGCATATACAGTGGCACATAAGCATATTCTTTGTCAGATATAGGAGAATGGTTTGTATTCCACCTACTTTCATTTCTTATGTACTAGAGATTGATAATAATTAGTTAATGCAAGTATGTTTTATTAAAAAAATAAATAAACATATTGGATTGCTCGCGAGTCGGTTTTTTGCCATCACATTCATCCGACATGGGTAATTTACGATCTTAAATTCATTCAATTGTTTATAACTTTTTTCTTATAATGATATTATAGTGTTTACCGTCATAACATCAGTATTTTTTTTTAATTTAGGATGGCACTGCAACTAAATTTTTTATAATTCAATTGGCTCATCCAAATCATTCATTGATTGTACAGGTTCTACTTCATATTTGTGATTGTCGAAACACAAACAAAAAATGAGGAACAAAAATTGTACGTTTTGACGTTTTACATAAATCAAGTATCGATCCTTATGGCAAGTCTATTCGTATTAGTAGAGCCGAGAAGGGAGAAGAATGTATTATCCAAAATGCAGTTTTTAAGCATCATTATCATGTGGTATAATAATATTTTTAAGAACAAATGTTAAATGGATTGAAGGTCTGATTAGATAATCCAAATTTAAAAAGATTGAATATGATTAGGTTGTCAAATATAATAGTATAATCTGTTAAAATTAAGTGTATATGTATTTTGTCAAACCCAATCCAAACGGGACCATTTGACAGTTTGTAAACTTGTAAAGTCGAAAAGGGGTTCACGGGAAAATACAGTTCTGGAGGGTGAGCTTGGACTTAATTCTCACTTTGTTTTGTTATGTTATGTTGAATTTTTCTTATGTATTCTTTCGGTCCCTACCTGACTCATATTTCTGGGTTCGACACTGAAGTTGGACTCATATTTTCAGATAATAACCAATTTAAGGCGTCTGTCATTTCTCATTGTATTAGTCGTGGTAGACCATTACGATTTCAGAATGATAAGCGATCCAGAAACTACTTGTGAAAATCCTTGTCCCTGGTTCGTATATGATTTCACATATTCTTTTAATTGAATGGATACAAGTTCAGAAGATATTTTCAGGAGGATATATGTTCGTCTTGGAGCACTTAAAGATGGATTCCCATTATCGGATTAGAGGGGTATCATCTAATGCATTATTTAGGAACACTTGTTGGTAGTTGTATCGGTAGATCCTAACAACCAAAAGTTTCTTGTATCCTATGTTGTCGTGGAGATGGAGCATTTTTGGGCCTGGTATATTGAGAAGTTAACAGAAGATTCATGTATTACAATGCTCAAGTAATATAATACCACCGTCCAACCAAAGGTGGCCGGCCATGAAAGGAGTCTTGCACCTAATCAAGTTGTTATAGAATCTGTAGGGAGTATAAATTGAGAGTTACCTGAAATTAAAATTAGACTAATGAAAATATCAAAAAATATTCGAGACATGTGAAAACCACATGTTCCTTAAAATAAAAAATCCCTTCCTCGTGGTACTTAAAGGTGTTGTGGCTTCTGCTTCCCAGGATATAACGAATGGAGGTGATTTTAAGCACTAGAGACCCGCCTCATACGGACCAAACAAATACGGCTTCTATCTCCAAGAACTGATCCTAAAACTCTAAAAATATTTAAAACAAATTATCCCCAAATTCTTGTGAGATTCTTATCTCTCACTCCCTCTTCTTTAGTCAAGAACACAAGGTCTCCTTATACAGGAGTAAACATAAAATGTAACTTACATATGTCTTTATTTTGTCACCTCCACCATTATGATCAAATAAACCTAATCTCATTAGTATAGGAGCTACAAAATTAAACACGTAAGTTACAAAATCAATAAAATAAAATACAATTTAATATTTATTCAAATAATAGTCCAATAATCCCCCACATGAAATAAAAAAATTGACATTACAAAATAACTTTTTGACGCGGAGATAGATAACCTCGGTAGAAACCATCATAGGATAGGTAGGCGTTATCCCTTGAACTTTCCCTTGGAAGAATATATTTACATTTCTAGAATTTTAGTAGTCGTGTTGACCTTGAACTGTCATTTTATATTGTGAAATGATGATATATTCCCCACTGGAGCCTTTCCTATATTTGTTTAGTTCTCACTGTTAAGCTCATTTTGGTCCTGAGCTTTAACCCGGTTCTGTGAGTTTTACCCGGAATTGGTCCCCACAATTCCTTCTTAAAGAGACCCCACTTCACTCACATAGGTGATCTCTTAAATAATACAAGTGTATTATTTGTTCGACATATCGATATATAAGGATCATTAAAAGTATACTTTAGCCTTTATGTATTTTATCACTATTTTCATCATAAGAATGGACCAGGGAGTAAATCCCCCACAGTGATCTCACTAAGGGTGTGTTTGGTATTGCTCTTGCAGACAGCAACAACAGCTTTTCGCTGAAAAGCAGTTAAAAAACTGTTTGGTAAATTTAAAAGTTGTTTTTCGGAAAAGTGCTTTTGGCCTAAAAGATGCTGTTAGAGAAAGCAAGTCCCCTCATGCTTCTAGAAAAAGCTGTTTTTCAGCTGTTGCGGGAAGCAGATGTACCAAAAGCATCATTATTTTTAATTTTTTGCATCAACACATATACGTATCAAAAAAATTACCAAACAGTCATCTGATTTTTACAACAGCACTTTTTTCAGCAGCACTTTTTCTAATAGCACAGCAATTTTTAATAGCTATCCCAAATAGAGTCTAAGTCTTTACAGTTAGGTTGTTCCATTGAACCAAGATCATGGGATCTCCAGTCAACAAGGTTGACTTTCTTTTGTATCGACTTTTGTTATGGGTTTTAGTCTCATTCCTCTCGATGATATATAAAGACCTGATATAGTAAATAATGATAACTCTAGTTGAGAGTAATTTCTTACGTAATTAAGTCAACAACAAATATGCGTCGACATTCCATACAAGTCTCTTCCAAAAAACCAATTTTTCATTCTTTGTCATTTTGTCCGATTTTGTACGAATTAAAAAGTACTACATACTCTGTGACGCCCCGGACCCCGGGATGACCTCAAAAACCCGAACCCGGGAACGCCAAACCAAACCAATCAACTCAATATATGCTTACACAACCTTAAACTTAAATAATAATATATAATTCTTTCCAAGTATTACAACCAAAGTTCACGATACAACCAAAAGTCTATTACACAAGCAGTTTTCATTAAGATACTACACGCATTCATCGTCTATTAAGCCTTAGTTCATCACATACTTATCATTTCCTGAACATCCTTCTCCAAAGTTCTTTCCTGTGGAAGTTAGTGACATAAACGAGTGAGCTCAGAAAGCTCAGTAAGCATATATAGTAGAATTTAACTGAGGTTTATCCGAGAAATCAAAGTTTATCAAAAAAAATATTCGAATAAAGAGACATGAAAGATACTACAATCAACAAAAATTCATCATATAGTTCTGAAAAGATTAAAACTGAGTATTCAAGCATGACAGGTTCATCAATTCATCAAGTTGGAATCCCGGCCAGCTAAATAATCGATTTAGCTTTACTTCCGATTAGGAAGTATCATCATCAGTTCATCAATATCAATGCCAGAATACTCATTTTTCATCAGTGAAGCCTTAGTCAAACTCAAATCATCATTTAAACATCAACAGTGAATCAGTACAGTATATACTTACAGTGCACCGCATAATTTATTCTCTATAAATCCCGAACTTCGAATTGATTTTATTGTCGATCTTTCTTCCTAAATACATAATTCAAAAATGCACATAAATTTTATTATTAATATAACCTATTTATTTCCTAACTGAACTAATAATTACCAATTTACTAAATAAGATAAAGAAATGAAGTTGGCGATTAAGAAAAACTAACTGAATTTCTTGGTTGAAACAACCGAAGCGGATAGTTCTATTTAAGGAAACTATACAAACTTAAATAACAAAAGTAAGGATTCATTTTTCCTACATCCTCGATGTGGTACTATAGTAGGGAAGTTGGAAAAATATAGTTTAAGAAATTCAACCTAACACTCGTGTTTTGCTAAAAAACTATCACATGACTTCCTCTATTTATTCTGTTAGGTCACACACACTGTAGAGGGGGTGATTACAGTGTATAATACAATCAAATCGAACTTTAAAATCTTAAGTAACAGAAAACAAACTTTATTGAAACAATAAACTCTGTTACAGTATGGAACTGTTACCTCTCAGTGATGAACAAATATCACGAGAGCTGCTAGGGTTACAATGAATAATCTTCTCGAATATGATAACATTTATAGTGTAAACCCTATGTCTGTGTTTATATACTACACAGTTATAAGATAATCGCTAATTGATATGGAATATAATTCTGCTTCCTAAAATATATCAATCAGATATCTTTTCTTCCAAGTATTCCATTCTTCACGGAACTCCTTCTTCATGCATATCTCTTCTTATATTTATCTTGATCTTCTTTCCTTTAATCAGCTACTGTCCTTATCTGATCGTCCTTCAGCACTTAAGTTCTGATATCTAACTTCTGATGATTATCTCCTGATAATATAAGTACTGATATCCTTAAGTCCTGACTTCCAGTATAAGAACTGATCAACGGTTAAGTACTGATTTGTCCAGTTAAGTAAGATCTGAAATCTAAATATAAATTATATTAGCCATGACATTATCAAATATAGCTAACAATCTCCCCCAACTTGTAAATTAGCATAATATACAAGTTTAACAGATATTTGATGATGTCAAAAACATTAAGTACAAATGCATGAGAATTAGACTAGATAACTACAACTTACAGTCCTTAAAGCTTTACCAATATTCAACTTCTGATAACAACTTCAGTCTGTACAAATATCAGAATTTAAGCAGTTGTAGATCTTCGACTTGGCTTCATCATCTGATCTCTCTGATGTCAGGAGTTGTTCTGAGATAATTCTTCAACAAACATCTCTCAGCATATCTAAGTTCATCAATCATTCTCCTTTTGGCATCTTTAAGCTCTGCAGTATCTTCACCAATTTGAAAGATTGCAGCTCTGAGATCATTGATCTTTGTTTTTCTTATATCCTGATCCAGTCTGATCAAATAAGCTTTATCAGACTCAAGATTGAATTCAACAGCCCTGTACCCCAGAAAGGTAGTTATAATCTTAGCAGTGTTGGGCTTCATTTCAACTATATCACCATTGTGATCTCTGTACTTTGGAACGTATGTGCTGTCAGACTTAACAGAATAAAGCCTTTTCTGTCTCTGAATCTGTTCTTTCAAATAGTTTGCAGCAGTTCCTGTTATTCTGTCATCCACTTGAAGTAAGAATAGTACATGCTCCAATTCTTTAAAATACTTCAATGGAATGGCATTTTGTCTTATATGATAAACCTTACCATCTGTCATGAAATACAACAAGATGTATTCTTTCAAGTAGGTATGGTAAACCATCTGTACAGATTCCAGTTGATTCAATCTCTCAGGAGTTGCTCCAATACCTGGTTCACTCAAGGAAGTTGGATCATTGGTAGTGTTATGTATTCTTCTTTCATCAGCACTTCCCAATCCAGTTTTATCTCTTGCTTCCTTTCCAGTAACTACTCTTGCTTCAAAACCACTTGCAGTAGTCTTCAAAGGTTGAGTTTGTTTTGCTTTAGTGAATCCTGGTAAGAGTGTCTTTGGTCTATCTTCTGATATCAAGTTAACTTGAGCTATGTCAGAGGTTACTTGCTTCTTCTGAATATTAAAACTTACAATTTCTTGACTCTGAACAACTTGAGCCATGTCAGAGGTTGTTTTAAGAACTTTTCTTGAAGTCAGAGCAAGATTATCCTTTTCATCAGTAATTTCTTCATCCTCAGGAGGCACATAAACCTTGATAGGTTCACCAACCTTTTCTTTACCCTTGGATCTTGGATCTATCTGCGGTTGTGATCTAGCCAATGTTGCTTCAGTATGTGTCCTTTCTTTGATCACAATGCCTTTGAGTTTTAGAAGTGGCTTTTTACCAGAAGCTTCAGATTTAGATATGACTTTCTCTGATTTAAGCCTGGCTTCTTCTTCCATTAAACTTTCCAAGTCCATTCCTGGATTTTCCTGAAGAAATAACTGTCTTGACATTTCCTCATCAAGATCTAAAAGTTCATCAGAACTTATCCTTTTACCAGCAGCAGAACTTATTCTTTTCCCAGTATCAGAACTTGTCCTGTGACTTGTGATTTCAGCTTTTCTTGATGTGAATCTTCTACCTTGATTATGACCTCTACCCATTCCAGGGTTTCCTTGATCATCTTTTTCATCATCCTTCCCTGTCAGTGTCTTGTCAGTCTTGCATTTGGACTTAATTACTTTCTCCCCCTTTTTGGCATCAGCAGGTAGTAGAAGAGAGATAAGCAATTCCACTGAGGATTGGATTTCAGTCAGTTGTGATTGCTGAGAAGCTTGATTTTTCAGAATATCATCAATCTGAGCTTGTTGATGATCTTGAGTCTTCTCAATATAAGCAATCCTGTCAAAGGTAGGTTGGAAGATCTTTTTCTTATCAATTTTCCAAACTTGTTCCTGTTTGATTAATTCTTCCTGAATCTTGTGTAGCTCTGCATAAGTAGTTGAGTGAAGACCTTGTAGATGTTTAGTACTCAATGCAGTGACTCTAAGCTGGGTTTTGAAATCATCAGAATTTAACATTTCATCAGCTTTAGTCAAGTGCTCAGCAAGATGCTTTTTAGTTGGAATACATGAAACTGAGTTTCATTCCTTAGTCCACTCCTGTCCTGCAGGAGTTTCACTCCAAGGTACTGGTATTTCTCTGGTAGCAAACTTCTTAACCAGTTCAGACTTTAGAATAGTCTGTTGAGGAGCATGTCCTGAAGGACCTGCTGCATCAGCATCTGCAGTTGGAGCAGCATCACCAGTATCTCCATCATTTGCAGCATCAGAACTTAAAGAATTAGTATCTTCTGCTAAAACAACAGTGTGAGTAGCAATGGAGGCTTCAACATCCTCTAATTGCTGATCTGGTTCTAAGTTCTGATCAACAGCCATATCCTGATACTCACCTAAAGTCTGATCATCAGCATCTTGATGCAGAGAAGGTGTTGTAGATAACTCTGGAGTTTGAACAGCATCAGGAACAGGTGTTGTTATAGGATTAGTTGTTGTTGGAGCTTCTAAGAGAATTACTTCAGGCACAACCAAGTTTTGAACATCAATATCAGCACTTGTGCCTGGATGAACAGGAGACACAGAAGGTGTGTTAGCCTTTTCAGAAACAGCTTCCTTAGATGGAGTTGATGGAGAAGAAGTGACTGGAGCAAATTCCTTGTCTTGTGAGATCAGAGATTCCTGATCCCCTTCCTTAGCTGCTTCCTCTTCATCATCTGAAACTGGCCTGTGTGCCCTCTGTTTCTTGTATCTCTTTGTTGATTTGGATTCTTTGGGAGTTTCAGGAACTGTCATTCTTCTAAGCCTCTTGAGAAGCCTAGCTCCCCCAATTCCAGAATCCCTCTGAGAAATCTCTTTCTCAGCTTTACTTTCAACAGGTTCTGAAGAAGGAACCTGTTCCTCAGTATCAGATTCATCTCGCAAGACAAACTTCCTTTTCTTCTGAAGTGTTTTAGGAACATTCTTTTTCTTTTTAGATTTAGAAGAAGAAGGTTTCACAGTAGATGAGGGATGAGGTTCTGATGGTTGAACATCAGGAAAAAGTGCAGTGTACTTAACAGGGTCATAGGTGATTAAGGCTTGTTTGACATATAAAGGTATTAAGAGGGGTCTTAACACAGCCTTCTTATTATCAGTAGATAATAAGTCAGTGAAAGCTCGTTTAGCAATTCTGAAGGATGTAATTAAATCACCAAAATTTTGGGGCTGATTACAACAGAACTTATAAATAAGCTGACAGAATCTGGCAAAATATACAGTATTTTGATCTTCTATCATCATATCCCCAATAAAACCTAAGACAGCACTTGCATAATCA
This sequence comes from Apium graveolens, assembly GCF_009905375.1. Classification (NCBI taxonomy): domain Eukaryota; kingdom Viridiplantae; phylum Streptophyta; class Magnoliopsida; order Apiales; family Apiaceae; genus Apium; species Apium graveolens. Next base: position 240,979,679 of record NC_133654.1, read on the forward strand.
AAATCAGTTTGATTTATAAGAGCATACCCGATTTGTTGGCTGAATATGGGAATTGTATCGAAATTTGAGCATTTATTGGCGAAAGCCTTGGTAATGCAGTCAAAGAAGAAACTCCATTCCCTCCTCATGAAAGATCTCTTCAACTTGCCAAGTTTTACCAATGTTCCCTCATAACCCAGACTGGCCATCATGTTCTGAAGAACTGGTTCGTCGACCATAGAATAAACACAGTTCTCAGGTAGCTGCAGTGCTTGTCGAACCGTAGACAAAGTCACAACATACTCATTTTCCCCTGATGAAAAGATAATACTCGGGGACCCTTGAGCACCACCATCATCATATACTCCACTCCTCCAGAACTCCAGTACTTGAACTCCAGAGACTGATTCAGGCTCAGTTAAAGCATACCCAATATCAGAATTAGTCAGAAAGTCCTGAATGAAATGAAGTTCAGAGGGTGCCTCTGACGTGTTGAGTATAGCAGAGAAGTTGTTAGGAACAAACTTTGCTCCATGGAAGATTATGTCCTTGGGTGCCATTAAAATTTGAGAGAAATACAGTTGCCTGTATTGTGTATGATAAAATGTCTGTATGAAAAATTGTCAGTAGATGAGAAAGGATGAAAGTAAAGAGAGAGAGATAAAAGAGAAAAGTAAATAAAAGATTTGACAATCTTTTCTCTCTGTTACTTATACACAAAAAGTAACCGTTGGGACACTTGTCAGACATGCAGTAATAACCGATAGTTACTGGGCTCGAGAAAACAGTAATCATTACTTACCCACTTGCCTGTTTTCAAAGGAAAACCGTTCCACTTACCCAGATATTCCATTAATCAAGGTGAAACAGTTTTAATTCAAAATTGAAACCGTTCCCACTGATTTAATTATTTTTCACTGCATCATTAATATTCTGAAAATAAATCACGTGAAAATGACCAAGATAAATTAGATGAGTAAGTACTGATAAAGAAAAATCAGAACTTAAATTAAAACAGAATTTATATGGTCATCAGAATATGAATAAATCAGGATTTACCAATGCATTACAAAATAACTTAGAGACAAAATCTTGAAACAAAAACAAATTTCATTAATATATCAAGAGAATACATTCATGAAATTGAAATTACATCAGTACTTATACAAGATTTCCCTAAGCTACTAAACCTAACGTCAACAGCCTTTGTCCTAGCTCAAGAAGCAGGGCAAGGCTGATGATGAAGAAAAATAGGAAGAAGACGAGATTAAATCATTTCTTCTTCCTACTCTCGACAAACAGAATGGCGAGTCGGATGATTCGCTCTTGCTGGCGGAGAGCTTCCAGCCTTTCCTCCTCCAATCGCTCCAGATGGCGATGGTAGTCCATATAGAAGAACAGGAGGTGGGTCAGTACCTTATGTAGGACAGAGTCCCATATCTCCTCAGGAATGGCCGTGACGTGCCATTCCTGCTGCCAGTCGGCACAGCTTAGCTCCATATTGAAGTTTTGGTAGTTCAAAAACATGTTGTATCTGACCATTGTGTTTTTGAAAGAAAAAGTATGAAGGTAAGTTTGTGAGAAAGTATTTGATGGGAAGGCTGATGTGAAGTGGCTGCTTATATAGGCAAGAGAATGCCAGGAGACGTAAAAGTATTTAATGCTGACAGGTAGAATTAATTCTACCTCGTCTCCCCAGACTTGGAAAAAGAATAACATTCATTGGAAGGAGAAAACATGGTTGAATGCGCACAAGAAACAAGTAAAAGTGGACTGTTCAAGTACGAATACCATTAACCCTAACCATAGTGACTATTAATCTTCCACTTCAACATATTCTAGTTTGAACCGAGACTGTTATCAAATTTTATCCACAGATAAGTCAAGTAAAGAATTAGACTATAATATCAGAACTTAACAGTCATCAGAACATAATTTTTAACTCGAAAAAGGAATGCCTATCTGAGTAAATCCTCATACAAGTTCTGAGTTATACTCTTCAGAACTTAATCGTCAGAATATGCAACCAGAACTTGTCCTCAGAGTTAGTGCAAAATGACATAATGACTGTTTATCTAAAACAACATAGACCACCTCAGTAATTTTCATCATTCAGATGGAGTGATTAGTGTGTGTATTAAGCTAAATTTCAGACAAGGAGTAAAGTCTGATTCACTTCAGTACAACTTAGAAATAAGGCATAACTAAAATTTTGCTAAAGAGCTGTCATTATCCTGAAACCTACTGACGAATGAGTTCATGTTTGAGTCCACCTCAACTGTTTTGTGCTAATTTTATGCATCTTTTTAAATTCTATTTTGCAGTGGCTTCTCAGTGTAAGTGAGTCACGACTGCTTATCAGAATTTATGTTATTATCAGAGTATTTCTCCAGTAATCATAGAGTGTGAAAAGTCACCAAGAAAATATTTTGCTTTTCTAATGCATATTTACTTAATACCAGCAATGCACTTGGGTCGTCCCTTCCACATTTTTACTCTAGATCTCAAAGGAGTACCTGATTTTATTCTTTAATCTTTTTGCTTTTTCTTTTGATAATTGAGGTTTATCAGCACTTAGTACATTCAGCAGATTTACTAGTATCAGAACTTAACAGATGAGTAGCATTATTTTAATTTGTGACTTAGTAATAAGATAAACAAAGTAAACTTAACTAAGCTCAATTATCAGAATTTGCTTGTGTCATAAGATTTCCACAGAAATAATTACTTCTTACATGGGTTCATTTGTTTATTGAAGACTACTAGGTCAGTATCTAGCACAGTTATCCTTATAGGATTGAATAGTTATTTAAACAGACATATCACTTATCAGAGTTTAGAAACATATATCAGACAACAATCAGTACTTGAACGCATATTTCAATTAATCACAGAATACACAAAGAGATTACATTCTGTAAATACTGATCATAAAGTCTAATGAAACAGAACAAAACTAGAAAGATTTAGAAAAAGAACCTGAAACCATTCCAAGTTCATTTACCAATCTTGTAAAAGTGGCTTCACACAGTGATTTTGTGAAGATATCTGCTAGTTGTTGATCTGTTGGAACAAAGTGCAATTCTACTGTACCTTCATCCACATGTTCCCTTATGAAGTGGTACCTGATGCTGATGTGCTTTGTCATAGAGTGTTGAACAGGATTACCTGTCATAGCAACAGCACTTTGATTATCACAGTAAATAGGGATTTTGAAATATGTTAACCCATAATCCAGTAACTGATTCTTCATCCAAAGAATCTGTGACAACAGCTTCTGGCAGCAATATACTATGCTTCTGCAGTTGATGTGGAAATTGACTTTTGTTTCTTGCTGAACCAAGAAACCAATCTGCCTCCAAGAAATTGGCAGCTTCCACTTGTGCTTTTCCTGTCAATTTTGCAACCTGCAAAATCTGCATCTGAGTAACCTATTAGTTTAAAATCTGATTCTCTAGGATACCACAATCCCAGATCAGCTGTTCCTTTAAGATACTTAAAAATTCTTTTCACAGCTGTTAAGTGAGGTTCTCTTGGATCTGCTTGAAATCTTGCACAAAGACAGGTAGCATACATGATATCAGGTCTACTAGCAGTTAGATAGAGAGCCAATCATACCTCTGTAATCAGTAATATCTACTGATTTACCAGTATCCTTATCCAGTTTTGTTGCAGTGGCTATGGGAGTGGATGCACTTGAACAATCTTGCATTCCGAATTTCTTTAGCAAGTTTCCGGTGTACTTAGTTTGACAAATAAAAGTGCCTTCTTCATTCTGCTTGACTTGAAGGCCCAGAAAATAGCTAAGTTCCCCCATCATACTCATCTGATATCTTGACTGCATCAGTTTGGCAAACTTCTTGCAAAGTCTGTCATTTGTAGACCCAAAAATGATATCATCAACATAAATCTGGACGAGAAGTAAGTCTTTTCCATGGTTGAGGTAGAACAGTATTTTGTCTATTGTTCCTCTGTTGAATCCACTTTCCAGAAGAAACTGAGCTAAAGTCTCATACCATGCTCTAGGAGCTTGCTTAAGTCCAAAAAGTGCTTTATCAAGCCTGTAGACATAATCTGGATGTTTGGAATCTACAAAGCCTGGAGGTTGTTCAACATATACTTCCTCCTCCAATTCTCCATTGAGAAAAGCACTTTTCACATCCATTTGAAAGACAGTAAACTTTTTGTGAGCAGCATAAGCCAAAAATATCCTTATGGCTTCTAACCTAGCAACTGGTGCAAATGTTTCATCATAGTCAATTCCCTCATGTTGAGAATATCCTTTTGCAACCAGCCTTGCCTTATTCCTTGTAATTATGCCATCACTGTCAGTTTTGTTTCTGAATACCCACTTTGTACCAACAACAGATCTATTCTTTGGTCTTGGCACTAGGGTCCAGACTTTGTTTCTTTCAAATTCATTTAACTCTTCCTGCATTGCTTGCACCCAATCAGCATCTTGAAGAGCTTCTTCCACTTTCTTTGGCTCAGTCTGAGAGAGAAAAGAATTGTAAAGACATTCATTTGAAGTACATGTTCTAGTTCTGACACCTGCATCAGGATTTCCAATTATCAAATCAGGTGTATGTGACTTTGTCCACTTCCTTGCAGATGGAAGGTTTTCTCTAAAACTGGATGCTCCCCCATGATCCATGCTGTCTTCATTTTCATTTTCTGATGCTCCCCCTGAAACTATGCTCTCTGAGTTGGATTCTTCAGAATTTAGATTTTCAGCACTATCAGAACTTGGCTTATCAGAACTTGACGAATCAGAACTTGAAGAGCCAGATGTATGTTCTGATGTTTCTTGAGATGTGGTAGGATCTTGAGTATGCTCCCCCTGCATTGGTGCATCTTCTTTTGACGTAGTCACCACAGTTTCAATAACATCAGAGTTTAATCCATCAGAGTTTACAGTATCAGGACTTAGACTGTCAGGTTTTTCAGTATCAGAATTTGAGTCTTTATTTTCAAATCTCAGCTGATCATGATCAATGAAATCTTCAAGACCAGTAATCTTCTTGTCATCAAAAGAGACATTGATAGATTCCATGACCACTTTTGTTCTCAAATTATAGACTCTGAAGGCTTTTGTGGAAAGTGGATATCCAACAAAGATTCCTTCATCAGCTTTTAGATCAAACTTGAATAGCTGTTCAGGATGAGTCTTGAGAACAAAACACTTGCATCCAAATACATGAAAGTACTTCAGATTTGGCTTCTTTTTCTTCACCATCTCATATGGTGTTTTTCCATGCTTGTTAATGAGTGTTGCATTTTGAGTAAAACAAGCAGTCTGCACAGCTTCAGCCCAGAAATAGGTTGGAAGCTTTGCTTCTTCAAGCATTGTACGTGCAGTTTCAATGAGAGTTCTATTCTTCCTTTCAACAACTCCATTTTGCTGTGGAGTTCCAGGAGCAGAAAATTCCTGCTTTATTCCATGGTTTTTGCAGAACTCTTCCATCATCAAATTCTTGAACTCAGTGCCATTATCACTCCTTAAGATTTTCACAGAATCTTTCACCAATTTATCCAGATGTTTGACATGATCAATCAAGATAGATGCAGTTTCACTTTTTTGTGTGCAAGAAATACACCCATGTGTATCTGGTGAACTCATCCACTATGACCAACGCATATTTCTTCTTTGCAATAGACATGACATTCACTGGACCAAATAGATCAACATGTAGTAGATGATAAGGCTCAAGAATTGATGATTCAGTCTTGCTCTTGAATGAAGATTTTCTTTGTTTGGCCTTCTGACAGGAATCACAAAGGCCATTAGGAGCAAATGGTGACTTTGGCAGTCCTCTCACAAGATCTTTCTTGACCAGTTCATTTATATTGTTGAAATTTAAATGAGAGAGTTTCTTGTGCCAATTCCAGCTTTCTTCAATTGATGCTCTACTCATCAGACAAATTGCAGAACCATCAGTACTTGTTGAAAGCTTAGCTTCATAAATGTTACCACGCCTGTATCCTTTCAGAACAACATTGCCTTTAGATTTACTCACAATTTCACAATGTTCTTCAAAGATATCAACATGATAACCTCTGTCACAGATTTGACTTATACTCAGCAGATTGTGTTTAAGTACTGAGACCAGAGCTACATCTTTAATTATGACATTCCCAATATTGATATTGCAATATCCCAATGTTTTTCCAATGTTGCCATCTCCATAGGAAACACTTGGGCCAGCTTTCTCCACAAAGTCTGATAGCAGGGCCTTATTTCCAGTCATATGTCCTGAACATCCACTATCCAGAACTAGAATATTTTTCCTGTTGCCCTTTGTTTCAGCAGCTTCAGAACTGCTCTCGGCACTTTCTTTATCAGCATTTGCCATCAATGCATAGTTCTCCTCACTTTCAGAGTCTGAGGTGTCTGTCCAGCTTTTCTGCTTTGTGACAAGAGCCTTGCCTTTGTCACCCTTTACCTTCTTGCAATCAGGAGATATGTGGCCTTTCTCACCACAGTTATAGCATTTAACATTGGTATAATCTCCTCTGTCAGACTTTCCTCCTCTGCCTTCAGATCTTCTGAAATTCTTCTTATCAGAAATTATGCCTTTCCTGGAAAACTTCTTTCCCTTCCTGAACTTCCTGTATGCAACCTTTGTGATTCCTTTCACAATAAGAGCATACAGCTTCATCATCTCCTCATCAGCATCAGTCTCAGGCAAGCTTTCAGAATCTGAGTCATCATCACTTTCAGAACTTGATGACTCAATATCAGACTTTATGAAAAGAGCTTTACCCTTGTCTTTCCTTGAGGAAGCTACTTTGGGGGATTCTTCTTCAGCCTTAAGAGCAACTGTCCTTGACTTTCTTCCTTTCCTCTTGCTTCTTTGTTCCATCTCAAGTTCATGAGTCTTGAGCATTCCATAGATTTCATCAAGAGTTGTTTCATCAAGATTGTAGTTGTCTCTTATTGTTGTTGCCTTCAAATCCCAGCATTCAGGAAGAGCTAACAGGAATTTAAGGTTTGAATCTTCAAGATCATACTCTTTATCAACCAATGACAAATCATTCAAAAGTTTGACAAATCTATCATATAGATCATTCAATGACTCATTAGTCTTTGAGTCAAAGTGTTCATACTCTTGAGTGAGTATTGTCTTCCTGTTCTTCTTAATTGTGTCAGTTCCCTGACATCTTGTTTCCAGAGCATCCCATATCTCCTTAGCAGTCTTGCAGTTGATTACCCTGTTTGACATTACATTATCAATGGCACTATGCAGTAAGTGTCGTACCTTAGCATCCTTAGCAATTGATGCTATATCTTCAGCAGTATAATCACTCTTTTCCTTTGGTACAGTCTTTGCTGCTTCACCTGTAACTGCAACAGCAAGCTTGGTTGGTTTGTGAGGCCCTTCCTTGATTCTATCAAGGTATTCTGGATCTGTTGCTTCCAGGAACATGGTCATTCTCACCTTCTATATGGGATATTCAGATGGTCTCAGTATGGGAACTCTGATGGTCTCATACCGACTCTGAATTTGTGTCTTTGGTGGTTCCTCAGTTTTGGTAGGCTTAGTTGGAGTTTCTGTGTCAGACATGATTGTGTTTGGATCTTTAATTGTATGTGTGTTAACAGATAGGCTCTGATACCACTTGTTAGGTCACACACACTGTAGAGGGGGTGAATATAGTGTATAATACAATCAAATCGAACTTTAAAATCTTAAGTAACAGAAAACAAATTTATTGAAACAATAAACTCTGTTACAGTATGGAACTGTTACCTCTCAGTGATGAACAAATATCACGAGAGCTGCTAGGGTTACAATGAATAATCTTCTCGAATATGATAACACTTATAGTGTAAACCCTATGTCTGTGTTTATATACTACATAGTTACAAGATAATCGCTAATTGATATGGAATATAATTCTGCTTCCTAAAATATATCAATCAGATATCTTTTCTTCCAAGTATTCCATTCTTCGCGGAACTCCTTCTTCATGCATATCTCTTCTTATGTTTATCTTGATCTTCTTTCCTTTAATCAGCTACTGTCCTTATCTGATCGTCCTTCAGCACTTAAGTTCTGATATCTAACTTCTGATGATTATCTCCTGATAATATAAGTACTGATATCCTTAAGTCCTGACTTCCAGTATAAGTACTGATCAACGGTTAAGTACTGATTTGTCCTGTTAAGTAAGATCTGAAATCTAAACATAAATTATATTAGCCATGACATTATCAAATATATCTAACATATTCCTTTTTCACAATTACATATAATGGTACCTTTCTATTTATTGTAATATACTTCACTTCTCGTTTTCAATGTGGTACAAAGATAGGTAGGGAAAAAATAAAAGTTAAGCAAGGAACATAATATCTAGAACATATAAGCACCCTTTTAAAACTCACACCATTAGCTTCATCAATCTTACTTTTACTTTTAAAATTTTAAGGCCAAGTTCTTCTATATATTCTCAGTCTTCTTCTCTTCTCTTACCGATATGGGTTGTGAGATCTCCTTTTTATTACCTAAGATGCATATATTATACATTGATTAGAGAATGAGACCAACCTTCCTCCAATGCCTATATAAACCCAACTTAGCTTTAGTTTCTACTTAGAAAACTTAAAACTTTCTCTTGGCGCCAATTAAATTTGGATTTAAAGTTTTAATATGAAGAGAAATAGACAATTTCTCATAATCAAGTAAAAATTAGAGTTTTAAGGTTTAACTAGGCTTTACCAAGTCCCTCATTGATGAGATATAAAAGATGTAACATCTCTTCCTTTATAAAACCCAAGGCTATGAAGCCAACACTTCAAAATAAACCAACTATGACTTGTATCTTTACTTTTGAATAATTCTCTTTGTCCCACATCGGGAAGGTTTTGCAAGAGATCTTCTCTCAACTCTATATAATGGGACTTGCAATAAATTTAAAAATCATACTAGACTTGAAAGCTATTATAGCTTTTAATCTACATCCACTTAGTCCCACATCGAGAAGGTGTGGAACTAACCAATATACTTGCTCTATAAAAAGAGCTCTACTACTAATTTTATTTCCAAGGCAACATTTTCACTTTCAAGTGCATTGTTCCTTCCTACTAGGCTTTGTCTAGTAAAAGATGCGGGCTAATTTACTTTAGCTTGCGTGCTTTAGTTAAAATTTTCATCTTTCTATTCCTATTCAGCACTTATTTTACTTAATTATAATTTCGTCGGGATATTACATTCTTCCCCCATTAAACTAATTTCGTCCTCGAAATTTAAACTCATTTCGTACCTGACTTATTGAATAAGTGGGGATATTTTGATTTCATCATCTCTTCGGGTTCCCAAGTTGCTTCCTCTATTTCATGGTTTCGCCAAATCACTTTCACAAGAGGTATCACCTTAGTTCTTAATTTTTGTTTTCGACGATCTATTATCTCAACAGGAAATTCTTCATACTGCACATTTTCTCGAATTTCTATCGGTTCATAATCTATAATATGCGATGGATCTGGAATATACTTCCTCAGATATGATACATGAAAAACGTTATGAATATGCCCTAAACTCAGTGGTAATGCTAACTCGTATGCTACTTCTCCAACCCGTCTAAGAATCTTAAATGGTCCAATATAACATGGACTTAACTTTCCTTTCTTCCCGAATCTCATAATGCCCTTCCAGGGAGAAATCTTAAGAAATACAAAATCTCCTTCCTTAAACATCACCTCTCGACGATCCTTGTCTGCATAACTCTTTTGTCTGCTTTGAGCCGTTAAAATTCTTTGTTGAATCAACTTGACTTTCTCGGTAGTTACACGAATTAACTCAGGCCCTAAAAATTTTCTTTTTCCAACTTCATCCCAACATAACGGCGTTCTACATCGATGTCTATAAAGAGCCTCGTACGGAGCCATTCCAATTGTTGCTTGAAAACTGTTGTTGTACGCAAATTCTACTAAAGGTAAATGTTCTTCCCAAATTCCTTTAAAGTCCAATACACAAGCTCTTAACATGTCTTCCAAAACTTGAATTGTGCGTTCCGATTGCCCATCCGTCTGAGGATGAAACGCCGTGCTCATACTTAACTTAGTACCCATCTCTTCTTGAAAACTATTCCAAAACCTAGACGTAAATCTAGGATCTCTGTCAGAAATAATTGAAACAGGTACTCCATGCAACCTAACTATTTCCCGCATATATAATTTTGCTAATTTCTCTAATGGTGATGATTCTGAAATTGCCAGAAAATGTGCACTCTTCGTGAGTCTATCCATAATAACCCAGATGACTCATTTCCTATTTGTGACTTTGGAAAACCAAATACAAAATCCATCGTTATGTGCTCCCATTTCCACTCAGGGACAGGTAAAGACTGTAATAATCCCCCAGGCCTTTGATGTTCTGCTTTTACTTGTTGACAAATTAAACACCTTTCTGAAAGAGATATGTCCTAAGTCCAATCATGTATGAGGATTTAGGAATAACTTTTATGTAATCTGTTTTGATTTCATTGATATTAATAAAAGACTTGTTTTGTTTTTATTGCGGGCTCTATCTATTTAAATGTTTAAATAAGATATAACACAGTTTAGAGTAAAGCTTTTTATGGATTGTGATGAGATCATAATAATGAGACCTAAAAGATGATAACTCTAAACTTAAATACTTCCTGGTCATAGGATTACTAACTGGTAATTAATAATCCGCAAAGATCGGTACATACTATGCTTGCTTCATTATGAAGGATGTCTGTTCTCATAGACATTTGTGTGGTGACACTATAGCTAGTATGTAGGTGCTTATTATAGAATAAGTTCACTGAACATGACTCACATAGCTGAACAACTGATGGAGTTCACTCACGTGTCAGCAGTTGTTCACATAGTGATAGTTGTACAAGTATCCTTAGACTTGAGGTCATCATAATCATCTTGTGTACACTGAACTATGCTTTGGTTTAGTTCTTAGTCTCAAGGGACAATTATAAGGACTCTACTGGGTATAGGAATTTGTACACGAAGATAGTGTATGATCAATAAAGGATCTATCCCTTCCAGTGTAGGAAGAGAATGTTCAATGCTGATCCACTTATGTTAGTTCAGGAATCTCTGGCCAGAGTGAATGTAATTAGAAAGGAGTTTCTAATTTACATTAAATAGAACTAAGCATAGTGAATGGGAAAGCAAGTGATTAAATAAGATAGGCTTGACACAAGTTCCATGCCTTGTATTTAATCGTGACATTGCAGGGTAGAAGGAATTAATTGTACGGTAACTACTCACTGAATAGGTTCTTGGTATTCTAAGCAGTGAATTCGTATTATCCGGATAGTCGCGATATGCTGAGAAGTATCCCTCACGATGTAGAATAAATATGATTAATTAATAAATCATATTTAATGAATTAGAGAATTTATATAAATAATGATAAAATAGTTAGTTTTATTATTATTTATTTCTACTACCGGCTTAATATTGAACTTACAGGGTCACACCATAAAAGAGAATGATTTAATGGTGGAGAAATTAATTAATAATGGCTGATAATTATTTATTTATGAAATAAATAATTAATTGGCAAATTTAATAATTGATTAAATGAGATTTAATTGATTATAAATTAATTAAGAAAAAGTTCTTAATATTATTAATTAAGAATTTAATTTTTGGAAATTAAATCAAGTGAGAGAATTATTTCTAAAGTGTTTAGAAAAAGGATTAATAATTAAAAGGTGTTTTAATTATTAGTGAGAATAATAAAGGGTTAATAATAATAATATTTTATGGGAAAATTTTTAGCTGAAAATTTTGCCTATAAATATACTATTATAGACCCTATTTTTGCCTCAACCAACCAAAAAGATTTAAAAAAACCCTAATTCTCTCCATCTCCTCCTCCTTCATTACATCGTTTTCTTGGTGGATACCGGTGGAGTACTTCACACTTGAGGAGCACCTGCTAAGGATCTCCGTTCATCATTTTTGGATCGCCATTAAATACCTTCATCTTTCCATTAACGTAAAGCTTCTTAAGGTAAACATACTGAACTACGAATTAAATATTATTTTTCGCATGGATCCTGCGGAGGGTTTCGGTTTTTTTTAAGATTTAAATTTACGTTTTCGCTGCGTTTATGTGCTAAAAACCCTTCAATGGCATCAGATCTACTTGCGAAAAGTTTTTAATTCGTTTATGTGTTTAACTGTTTTCGATATATGAGCATGTACGTGATTCGCCATGATTTGATGTTGATATAATATGCTTATATATGTATGGTTTTGAATATATGATATTCATGTGAGTTGTATAATCATAAGATGATTATGTAATCTGTATATATACTGATATATACATGATTTATGTTTGTTCTAATTATGAGAATCATATTAGATACAGATTCTGAATTGGCTGCTGCAGATTTGCTGAAATCTGGGTCTGGTGTCTGATTTACGCAAACGAATACCCTATTTCATAGGTAAACGAGCGTCTGAACAAAACTGATAGCTAAAGCTATTAACGACTCGTCTGTAAGGCGTTTGACGTCATTTACTGCCCGTAAACAGTGATTCTTGTTTTTCTGATGTGATTCTGATTTTTCTGATTTTTGTCATATTTTCTTTTTATGATTAGATCATGGATAATATGATATGTTAAGATCAGATTATGTGTTTTAACATGCTTTTATGTGTTGTCTGAGCATGGTGGATGGTTATGGCCTTTCAACCTTAGTGTAATGGTTTTGGTTTTGGTTTTAAACACGACTTGCATGTCATCAATCTTTGTAATCATAAATCTCGAATGTAACTCGAGTTATTCTTGTAAGTTCATTAGATTAGTTTTACTTTCAATCATGTAATATAATTGAAGACTCAAGAAGGCTATCCAATGGAGGTGATACAGAAGAAGACGAGGCATACAAGAAGTCTAAATAAAGAAGAAGACTTATGTAATAAGTAGATGTATTTATTTCCATCACCATATTAGATTGACCTTGATCTTTATCATGAGCTTGATAAAGATCACATAGGATGGGGCCATAACCAAACACATTTACTTTATTGCACTTTACATTTACTTGTTTATTTACTTTTATATATGAGATATATGCCTATGTTTACCATGCGATGATAGATTTAGGTGAACTTAAATCAATATAAGGCGTGCTCTAGAAAATATAGAATAGGAATCGTTTCTTGCCTTAACAATAAATATTATGAATAAGATCATGAGATTCTTGTGTTTATGAAACACGTAATTGAATATGAATTTTCAATATTGAGAGAAAGGATGATTCTGTCAACAACAGATTTCTATCTGTAAGAAAGGGTTATTAAGTGACGCATCTTGACAATGCTCCACCCGATCTGGGAATCATCTGATTATTGATTTGAAATATTTAATTTAAAAGGAAGAATCTCTTTATAATATGATTATGATTGTAACGTAATATAATCCCTCTAAAATTAAACAATATCAAGTAGTAATTGGCCAATGACACAACGGGCTTGTGTCGGTCATAGCCTTCCAACATAGTAGAAAGTGGTTCTTATTTTTAAATCATTGTCGTTTCATGCTACAGCCGAGGGCTTTGATTTCGAAATAAGAAATACCTGTCTATTACATAGAGATGCGTACATTGAATTAGAATCTAAAGGTCGGTACGTGCTACAACCGTGGGCCGTTGGAGACTGATTCAATTGTACGAAATGTTGGGTTAGACTTGACTTAGAATATTGAGTTTGTCGTGCCACAGCCGTGACTCAATTATTCAAGAGGCTAAACCTATATTAGGGAATAACATAAGATGTAATTGACAAGAGTTGTCTGCCTATTGAACATCACATGACGTTTCGTGCCATAGCCGAGGTTGTGTGATGGAATGTAGGATCCCTATTCCCACTAGCATTATGAATGCTTAATTTTCACTTAGGGGGTTGAAAAAAATTAGATAAACTAGTGGGAGACACTTATGAATAAAGACCCGATTCATATAGTGTTTTGAATTAAAATTGAATATTTGCTAAGTGTTGTTATGTGTTTATCATTTACAGATTTACTATATTCGTCATGTCTTCTGCACTATCACTCCAGAGCATACTAGATGCTCACAAGTTGACTGGTCCTAATTTAGCTGTTTGTTTTCACTGTAACAAGTTGGGGCACTGGAAGAGGAACTACAAGGTTTACCTTGCAGAATTGAAGAAGAAGGGTAGTGAGACTACCGCTTCTGATTCAGGCATGTTCATGATCGAAGTTAATATGTCACTAGGTCAAATTTCTACTTGGGTATTAGATACCGCCTGTGGTTCTCATATTTACAATTCGTTGCAAGGACTAAAGGGAAGTAGGACTCTTGAAAAAGATGAGGTGATTCTACGTATGGGCAATGGAGCAAGGGTTGCGGCCATATCTATAGGATCATTTAGTTTACATATGCCTACGGGCAAGACTATTATTTTGAATAATTGTTATTATGTTCCCTCTATTGTGAGGAATATTGTTTCTATTCCTATGTTGGATGTGGATGGTTTTTCATTTATTATTAAGAATAATGAATGTTCTATCCTTAGAGATAATGTTCTTTTTGGACGTGGCATTTTAAATAATGGTTTGTATGTATGTGATGTAAAGCATGATTTACTTCAGATTGAACAAACTAATAAAAGAAAACGAGATGATGAAAATCTGACCTATTTATGGCACTGTAGGCTGGGTCATATTAGTGAAAATAGACTGCGGACATTGCATAAGGAAGGGTTACTTGACCCCTTTGATTTTGAATCATATCCTACATGCGAGTCTTGTCTATTGGGTAAAATGACCAAATCTCCATTTAGTGGACATGGAGAGAGGGCTGCAGATTTGCTAGGATTGATACACACAGATGTATGTGGATCAATATCTACGCAAGCCATGGGTGGATTTTCGTACTTCTTTACTTTCATAGATGATAGATCTAGATTCGGATATGTGTATTTGATGAAACACAAGTCTGAAGCCTTTGAAAAGTTCAAAGAATATAAACATGAAGTGGAGAAACAAACCAAACACAGTATTATAACTCTTCGATCAGATCGAGGTGGTGAATACTTGAATGGAGAGTTTCTAGATTATCTCAAAGAAAATGGTATAGTCTTCCAGTGGACTCCTCCATATACTCCACAGTTAAATGGGGTATCTGAAAGGAGAAATCGAACTTTGTTAGACATGGTTCAGTCCATGATGAGCTATACAAATCTTCCAGTATTCCTATGGGGTTATGCATTGGAAACCTCAGCATATTTACTGAATAAGGTGCCTTCCAAATCTGTTCCTCAAACACCATATGAGATATGGAAAGAAAGGAAACCGAGTCTTAAACACGTTAAGATTTGGGGATGTCCAGCTTATGTCAAGAAAGTTGACCCAGATAAGCTGGAATCTCGATCCGTAAAATGTAATTTTGTGGGATATCCTAAAGAGACTTTGGGGTATTACTTTTACACCGATCATCGGGTGTTTGTCTCCAGACATGCTACCTTCTTGGAAAAGGAGTTTATCCTTGAAGGAAATAGTGGGAGAAAAATTGAACTTAATGAAGTTCAAGAAGCACAAACTACTACGGATCAAGTGGAAACACCTGTTCAGACTGAACAACCTTATGTTGAACAGCCCATTCGTAGGACAGGGAGAGTGTCTCGCCAACCTGAGAGGTATTATGGCCTTGTCATTGAGAATGACAATGAGTTATCAATGATTGATGATGACGACCCTGTGACCTATAATGAGGCTATGAGTAGTGTTGACTCAGAGAAATGGCATAGTGCCATGAAATCCGAAATGGAATCTATGTATACCAACCAAGTATGGACTCTGGTTGAGGCGCCTGAAGGTGTTAAGCCTATTGGGTGTAAGTGGGTATACAAAAGAAAGATTGGAGCAGATGGCCAGGTGGAGACCTATAAGGCCAGGCTCGTGACAAAAGGATTCAAACAAAGGCAAGGGATTGACTTTGATGAAACTTTTTTGCCTGTAGCCCTGTTAAAATCAATTCGGATTTTGCTTGCGATTGCTGCTTACTACGACTATGAGATCTGGAAAATGGACGTGAAAATGGCCTTCCTCAATGGGGAACTTGAGGAGGAAGTGTATATGAAACAGCCAGAGGGTTTTCTTTCCAAGGAAAATGAACACCTAGTGTGTAAGCTGCTGCGAACCATATATGGTTTAAGGCAAGCTTCTCGTAGATGGAGCATCCATTTTGATGAGACAATCAAAGAGTTTGGTTTTATCAAAAACATAGATGAACTATGTGTCTACAAGAAGGTTAGTGGGAGCGCGGTAACATTTCTTTTATTGTATGTGGATGACATACTTCTTATAGGAAATGATATACCGATGCTACAATCAGTCAAAGTATGGCTATCAAAGAACTTCACCATGAAGGACTTGGGAGAAGCATCCTACATTCTCGGTATGAAGATCTATAGAGATAGATCTAGAAGAATGATAGGTCTTACCCAGGGTACATACATCCAGAAAGTGCTTAAAAGGTTTAGCATGGAAAACTCCAAAAGAGGTCTCATACTGATGAGCCATGGAGTGTCCCTTTCCGAAAAAATATCTCTTAAGACACCAGAGGAAAGAGAGCGTATGAGTAAGATTCCTTATGCTTCAGCAATAGGATCTATCATGTACGTGATGTTGTGCACAAGGCCTGATGTTGCTTATTCAATTAGTGTGACGAGCAGATATCAGTCCAATCCAGGTGAAGACCATTGGAAAGCAGTGAAAAACATCCTTAAGTACTTGCGAAGGACTCAGGACATTTTTCTTGTTTTTGGTGGTGAATCTGAGTTGAAAATAGAGGAGATGTCAACGTCGAGAGAGTTGACACACATAACAACGTAGTAGACCCACTCACAAAGCCATTTTCTCAGAGTCACTTTGACCGTCATAAAGACAAGATGGATATTAGTTACTAGAGTGATTGGCTTTAGTACAAGTGGGAGATTGAAAGAGATATGTCCTAAGTCCAATCATGTATGAGGATTTAGGAATAACTTTTATGTAATCTGTTTTGATTTCATTGATATTAATAAAAGACTTGTTTTGTTTTTATTGCGGGCTCTATCTATTTAAATGTTTAAATAAGATATACCACAGTTTAGAGTAAAGCTTTTTATGGATTGTGATGAGATCATAATAATGAGACCTAAAGATGATAACTCTAAAGTTAAATAGTTCCTGGTCGTAGGATTACTAACTGGTAATTAATAATCCGCAAAGATCGGTACATACTATGCTTGCTTCATTATGAAGGATGTCTGTTCTCATAGATATTTGTGTGGTGACACTATAGCTAGTATGTAGGTGCTTATTATAGAATAAGTTCACTGAACATGACTCACACAGCTGAACAACTGATGGAGTTCACTCACGTGTCAGAAGTTGTTCAAATAGTGATAGTTGTACAAGTATCCTTAGATTTGAGGTCATCATAGTCATCTTGTGTACACTGAACTATGCTTTGGTTTAGTTTTTAGTCTCAAGGGACAATTATAAGGGCTTTACTGGGTATAGTAATTTGTACACGAAAATAGTGTATGATCAATAAAGGATCTACCTCTTCCAGTGTAGGAAGAGAATGTTCAATGTTGATCCACTTATGTTAGTTCAGGAATCTCTGGCCAGAGTGAATGAAATTAGAAAGGAGTTTCTAATTTACATTAAATAGAACTAAGCATAGGGAATGGGAAAGCAAGTGATTAAATAAGATAGGCTTGACACAAGTTCCATGCCTTGTATTTAATTATGAAATTGCAGGGTAGAAGGAATTAATTGTACGGTAACTACTCACTGAATAGGTTCTTGGTATTCTAAGCAGTGAATTCGTATTATCCGGATAGTCGCGATATGCTGAGAAGTATCCCTCACGATGTAGAATAAATATGATTAATTAATAAATCATATTTAATGAGTTAGAGAATTTATATAAATAATGATAAAATAGTTTTATTATTATTTATTTCTACTACCGGCTTAATATTGAACTTACAGGGTCACACCATAAAAGAGAATGATTTAATGGTGGAGAAATTAATTAATAATGGCTGATAATTATTTATTTATGAAATAAATAATTAATTGGCAAATTTAATAATTGATTAAATGAGATTTAATTGATTATAAATTATTTAAGAAAAAGTTCTTAATATTATTAATTAAGAATTTAATTTTTGGAAATTAAATCAAGTGAGAGAATTATTTCTAAAGTATTTAGAAAAAGGATTAATAATTAAAAGATGTTTTAATTATTAGTGAGAATAATAAAGGGTTAATAATAATAATATTTTATGGGAAAATTTTCAGCTGAAAATTTTGCCTATAAATATACTATTATAGACCCTATTTTTGCCTCAACCAACCAAAAAGATTTACAAAAACCCTAATTCTCTCCATCTCCTCCTCCTTCATTACATCATTTTCTTGGTGGATA
This sequence comes from Apium graveolens, assembly GCF_009905375.1. NCBI lineage: Eukaryota > Viridiplantae > Streptophyta > Magnoliopsida > Apiales > Apiaceae > Apium > Apium graveolens. The sequence goes on from NC_133654.1 coordinate 240,998,114, forward strand.
CCGGTGGAGTGCTTCACACTTGAGGAGCAGCTGCTAAGGATCGCCGTTCATCATTTTTGGATCGCCATTAAAGACCTCCATCTTTCCATTAACGTAAAGCTTCTTAAGGTAAACATACTGAACTACGAATTAAATATTATTTTTCGCATGGATCCTGCGGAGGGTTTCGGTTTTTTTAAGATTTAAATTTACATTTTTGCTGCATTTATGTGCTAAAAACCTTCACTTTCTACATACTCCGCAATTTCTCTCTTCATCTTAGGCCAACAAAAATATTCTTTCAAGTCCTTATACATCTTTGTAGATCCAGGATGTACCGAAAAAGGTGATGAATGAGCGTCAGACAAAATTTCTTTCTTAATTTCTACGTCAGACGACACACATATTCGATCCCGAAACCTAACGATTTCATCATTACCTTCCTAAAATCCTTTTTACCTAATTCTGAATTTGAATTATTCCAAATCTCCTTTAAGCGTTCATCTTGTCTCTGACTTTCCTTTATCTTTTCTAACAAGATGGGTTTAACCTCGATTTGATACACTAAACTCTCTTCCTCTCCTTTCTTAACAAATTCAATCCTAAATGTTTCCAATTCCTTATAATTTATGGGTTCCACTTCAATACTCGAACAATTCCCTACTTGTTTCCTACTTAATGCATCAGCCACAACATTTGCCTTGTCGGGGTGATATAAAATTTCACAATCATAATCTTTCAACAACTCCAACCATCTTCTCTGTCTCATATTTAAATCCTTATGTGAGAAAATATACTTTAAGCTCTGATGGTCTGTATAAATTTTGCACTTTTCCCCATACAAGTAATGTCTCCTAATCTTAAGAGCTAAAACTACTGCAGCCAATTACAGATCGTGGGTGGGGTAGTTCTTCTCATGGTTTCTTAATTGTCGAGATGTATAAGCAATTACCTTACCGCGTTGCATTAGCACACACCCCAACCCTTTCCATGATGCATCACTATAAATCACAAAGTCTTCAGTTCCATCTGGTAATCCAAGTACCTGGGCAGACGTTAGTCTTTTCTTTAACTCACCAAAACTTTGCTCACATTCTTCTGACCAAACAAACTTAACATCCTTCCTTGTAAGATTCGTTAACGGTCCCGCTATCTTAGAAAAATTTTGAACAAACTTTCTATAATATCCGGCCAACCCTAAGAAACTTCGAATTTCTGTCACAGTCTTTGGTCTCTCACAATTTATAATTATTCAATCTTTGAAGGATCAACTGAAATTCCTTCTTCCGAAACTACATGTCCAAGAAAACATATTCTTCTTAACCAAAACTCACATTTTAAAAACTTAGCATACAACTGTTCTTTTCTCAAAGTTTGTAACACCATCCTCAAAAGTTCTTCATGTTCCTTCACAGTTCTCAAGTAAATAAGAATATCATCGATAAACACAATTACAAACTTATCCAGATAATTCCTAAATACTCGATTCATCAAATCCATAGATACTGCTGGTGCATTTGTCACCCAAATAGCATCACTACAAATTCATAATGACCGTATCGAATCCTAAATGTCGTTAATGAAATGCTTTCTTTCTTTACTCTCAATTGATGATAACCTGAGCGCAAATCAATCTTCGAAAAGTAAGTGGCTCCTTGCAATTGATCAAAAAGGTCGTTTATTCGTGGTAACGGATATTTATTCTTTACTGTCAACTTATTTAGCTCTCTATAATCAATACATAATCTTAGAGAACCATCCTTCTTTTTCCCAAACAACACTGGTGCTCACCAAGAAGAAACACTTGGTCTAATAAACTTTTTATCCAACAACTCTTGTAATTGTACCTTAAGTTCCGTTAATTCTGTCGGTGCCATTCTATATGGTGCTCTCGATACTGGTTGGGCATCCGGGATCAATTCAATCCCAAACTCAACTTCTCTTTCAGGGGGCAAATTTGGTAACTCTTCGGGAAAGACATCTAAAAACTCTCTGGCTACAGTTGTATCCTCAACTTTATTTTTAATTCCTTCATTTTCTACAACATATGCTAGAAAACCTTCACAACCTTTTCTTAACATCTTACAAGCCTTTAAAACTGATATCATAACACTGGGTTTTTCTACACTATCTCCCTTGAAATATACTTTCTTTTTGTTTGAGCCGGTTAAACATATTCGCTTCTTATAACAATTTAGATTCGCCCTATGCTTCGACAACCAATCCATTCCCAGAATCACTCCAAAGTCCCTCAGTTCTAACGATAATAAATCCACTAAGAAGGTTTGTTCACCAATCATTAAAGGACAATCTCGATAAATTTTATCTACGAACAAATTTCTACCATTTGGAAGTTTTACCAGAAATCCATTATCTAGACTTTGCACAGGTACATTTAACTTATCCATATATTTTGTATCCACAAAAGAATGGGTTGACCCCAAATCAAACAACACATAAACATCTTGAGCAGAAAGTTGAAGCGTCCAAGAATCTTGAGAGATACTCCGACACGGACATTCCTTCTTGCTTTAGTCCTAGAAACTTCATCTCCATCTTATTCTTCATACAGGTAGGAAAATATTTATCAAAGAACAATTCCTTAAACCTTGTCCAAACCATTTTAGAACAATCCTCAGTCTGTTTAACCGTATCCCACCAAAATACAGCTTCCCCCCTTAATGAGTGTGTTGCAAATTTTACCTTTTGCTCCTCTGAACATTCCGATATCTTTATCACTTTCTCCATTTCTTTAATCCATACATTCGTAACATGTGGATCCAATTCTCCTTTAAAAATCGGGGGATCTGCATCCTTAAAAGCCTTGTATGTGCACCTTCGCTTATTCTCGCCTTCTTTTTCCATATTTTCAACACGTTCCCCATTTATTTCGGGAGTATCCGCAGTTGTTCGCCCCTCCATTAGGCTCTTAAACATATTATTCATTTCTCCCAAAATCAATAACATCCCAGGGCTGATTTTTACACTGGATCCAGTCCCATCAGAATTTCCATCAGTCATCTTCTCCTACAATTCAACATATAATATTAATCCTACTTCATTCGGAATATGTGCCGCATACATCATGATATATGTCATAATAACGATCGATCGAGTACTACACACGTCATACACACATCATACACCTTATATTGACCATGTTCAAGAATTACGACTACGCATTTTCTAAACGTACGTTAGGCCTACAATTGGACTACCCGCGATTCAAAATCCTATATTCATCCTATTTCTAAACCTTAGCTCTGATACCACCTGTGACGCCCCGGACACCGGGATGACCTCAGAAACCTAAACCCGGGAACGCCAAACCAAACCAATCAACTCAATATATGCTTACACAACCTTAAACTTAAATAATAATATATAATTCTTACAGTATTCCAAGTATTGCAACCAAAGTTCACGATACAACCAAAAGTCTATTACACAAGCATTTTTCATTAAAATACTACACGCATTCATCGTCTACTAAGCCTTAGTTCATCACATACTTATCATTTCCTGAACATCCTTCTCCAAAGTTCTTTCCTGTGGAAGTTATTGACATAAACGAGTGAGCTCAGAAAGCTAGTAAGCATATATAGTAGAATTCAACTGAGGTTTATCCGAGAAATCAAAGTTCATCAAAAAAAATATTCGAATAAAGAGACATGAAAGATACTATAATCAACAAAAATTCATCATATAGTTCTCACAAGATTAAAACTGGGTATTCAAGCATGACAGGTTCATCAATTTATCAAGTTGGGATCCCAGCCATATAAATAATCGGTTTAGCTTTACTTCCGATTAGGAAGTATCATCATCAGTTCATCAATATCAATGCAAGAATACTCATTTTTCATCAATGAAGCCTTAGTCAAACTCAAATCATCATTTAAACATCAACAGTGAATCAGTACAGTATATACTTATAGTGCACCGCTTAATTTATTCTCTATGAATCCTAAACTTCTAATTAATTTTACTGTCGATCTTTCTTCCTAAATACATAATTCAAAAATGCACATAGTTTTTATTATTAATATAACCTATTTATTTTCTAACTGAACTAATAATTACCAATTTACTAAATAAGATAAGGAAATTAAGTTGGCGATTAAGAAAAACTAAATGAATTCCTTGGTTGAAACAACCGAAGCGGATAGTTCTATTTAAGGAAACTATACAAACTTAAATAAGGAAAGTAAGGATTTATTTTTCCTACATCCTCGATGTGGTACAATAGTAGGGAAGTTGAAAAAATATAGTTTAAGAAATTCAACCTAACACTCGTGTTTTGCTAAAAAACTATCACATGACTTCCTCTATTTATTCATTTTTCACAATTACATATAATGGTACCTTTCTATTTATTCTAATATACTTCACTTCTCGTTTTCAATGTGGTACAAAGATAGGTAGGGAAAAAATAAAAGTTAAGCAAGGAACATAATATCAAGAACATATAAGCACCCTTTTAAAACTCACACCATTAGCTTCATCAATCTTACTTCTACTTATTAAAATTTTATAGTCAAGTTCTTCTATATATTCTCAGTCTTCTTTTCTTCTCTTGCCGATATGGGTTGTGAGATCTCCTTTTTATTACCTAAGATGCATATATCCCACATTGATTAGAGAATGAGACCAACCTTCCTCCAATGCCTATATACCCAACTTAGCTTTAGTTTCTACTTAGAAAACTTAAAACTTTCTCTTGCCTTCAATATAGCCAATTAAATTTGGTTTTAAAGTTTTAATTTAAAGAGAAATAGATAATTTCTCATAATCAAGTAAAAATTAGAGTTTTAAGGTTTAACTAGACTTTACCAAGTCCCACATTGATGAGATATAAAAGATGTAACATCTCTTCCTTTATAAAATCCAAGGCTATGAAGCCAACACTTCAAAATAAACCAACTATGACTTGTATCTTTACTTTTGAATAATTCTCTTTATCCTACATCCGGAAGGTTTTGCAAGAGATCTTCTCTCAACTCTATATAATGGGACTTGCAATAAACTTAAAAATCATACTAGATTTGAAAGCTATTATAGCTTTTAGTCTACATCCACTTAGTCCTACATCAAGAAGGTGTGAAACTAACCAAGATACTTGCTCTATAAAAAGAGCTCTACTACTAATTTTATTTTCAAGGCAACATTTTCACTTTCAAGTGCAATGTTCCTTCCTACTAGGCTTTGTCTTCCTCGTCCTATCACTTCGGTCTGTTTCCCTTTTAATTTTTTTTTATGGGAGCTCGACATATTTGAGCAAACCAACAATACACAAGATAAAATTTAAAATTTAATCAAATATTTTATAATATGCATAATACTTGTAAAAATAATATAAGCACATAAATTTATTTTACTTAATTATAATTTCGTCGGGATATTACATACTCTACCAAACGTCAATGCTCTAATTCATAATTGAAATTACCAATTTTCAGTATCCCAAAAATTAGAAATATCAATTCTTTAATTTATCAAATTTGAGCGTCCTCAAATTGAAAATTCATTTTGATCTAGTTACTTAATTTCAGCGTCCTCAAATTAGCAACTTAACCGTAATTTTTGAAGTCATTGATTTTGGTGCCCATTTAGACTCAGCATTTTTCACCAAATCTGAGTCTTTTCTCACGTGCCCGATTCGACAAACTGGACCTACTTATATATCATACTATTAGGCACATTTTCAATAAAAATACAGTCAACCATATTTAGATCAATTTTTCACTCACTTTTGTTCGGGTACACGAACCTTTTCAAGGCACCCTCACAATATAGGGATTTCAAAGGTTCCACGTTTGAACTACATTAATAATCTGAACATCATACTCATCTTCTTTCAGTTTAGGTTCATCCTGGATTAACCTCATAAAGTTTAAGGTGGTCAAGTAGAATAACAATGTTTTCTCTACCTCTTGAAAATCAGCCCACTGACTGAATTTCTCCAATTTTTCCGCATGAGCGGTTACCGATACAGCCGTATTTGGCACCGCAAGGGTCACCGTATTAGGCACTATCTCATCAGTCTTATGTCCATCACTAAACAATAAGCTGGTTCCTAACTCCCGTCATATCACAAATGCACGAAAAAAATATAATATTAAATAACCCACATTCGGTGATTCTCGATCACCCGATGTGTTAGGGTTAATTAACCACACGTTTAATTCAATTATCAACAAACAAAATTGATATCAATATTGTCGTATTAGGTATCTCTTAGACTAACATAATAAGAGTATACTCACATTAACACAAAAAATAATAATTTAACCGGAGGTACAAATCCAATCAGAAAAATTAATATTTTGTGCCGACCTCAAATCTATACTTTTTAAGTACCAAGTCTAATGAGTTTTTTTTATTCCTCGAATATTTCACATATTATTTAGAACAAGTAATTAATTAATTAATTAATTAATCAACTAAAACCAATAATTAAAAGCTGAACTAGGCCTGTCAAAAGTGACGAAGCCTCTCACCACAATATCCTATAACAACTTGTCCGCATGCATACTCGATTAATTTTTTTTTCTGAGACATATTAACCAGGCCGAACCTCTAAATATGCTCAATTAAATAAAACCATCAATTACATGTACGATCATTTTAAATCGGCGAGTTTAAAATATAAAATCTAAAAAATAAATTGACAGCTTTTAGCTAATATAAAATCACGTACAAAATTTTCCACCAAACCAATGGTACACCTGGCAGAAATAACACCACCTCAAATGATAATTATGCATGCAACCCAACAAAACTTAATCCAATGTCAACTTATAAACCAGGTCATTCAAACTTTATCATGGCTATCATCTTCTTTGGGCAGATCTTCCAACCTTTTCATGAACTGCGCCCTTCGTACCCAAGTTGAATTAATTATTAAACTAAATTAGAACATATCAAATGATAAATAATATCTTTTTAAAAAAATATTAAAAAAAAAATATTACCATAACACTAAACGACAAGGTTAAAAAAAATAACCGCATGTCAAGCATAAAAGCAATTAAAAAAATGCAAGCTGGTTGCACCCACAAAAAAATTGGGGACAATTTAAGTTATTTAAATAACCACTCTACTTTTTACGGATGAAAATACTATTCGTGAATCGTGAGTATTATCTTATCCCTGTCATGGGGCACTATTAAGTTTTTCTTTACAAAATAGATACAGTAAAATATCTAGATAAGAGCAATTTAGCACACCCAGCCAGATTTTAAACCGAAATAACACTCACTTGACAATAAAATATTAATCAAGTATATAACTTACATGAAAGCTATATCCATTTATAAGCTATTAACATGAGAAAAACTAGTAATCATAAACATCGTAACCATGAAAAAATATACAATTCTAGCAAAATAAATATCATTTATTCAAACAAGTGTACACGCAATCATGGCCGATTCAAAAGTGGGATGACAAAATCGACGGTCTTCATGTTATCTGTGTGTATAAATAACCCAAGTAGCACCAAGTAATACACATGATGACTCATACATCTAGTTAATCTCAAATAGATGTACAAGACATGAAAAAGGAAATCACTAATATCAATATATATAACATGGCCTTTTTTTCATACCATACAAGCAAATTATAGCATCCTGAACAAAATTTTAAAAAAAAAAAAGTTCATCACTTTTGATTAATTTTTTCCCAATAAATCATAAGATTACAATGAAGCAACTAAGTTAAACAAGATACCATGAATCAGGAGACTAACAATATCACAGTGTCTTAAAAAAACTATACTCCCGAAATATAATTCGAACAAATTATTTAATCAATTAAACTAATTGATATAAATTAAGCTTATCTGTTTTAAGCTTGTAGGAGTATAATTCGAGAATTACCTTAAATCAAAATTAGATTAATGAAAATATCAGAAAATAATCGAAACACGTGAAAATCACATTATTCTTAAAATCAATAAACCCCTTCTCATGGTACTTGAAGGTGTTGTGACTTCTGTTTTCCGGTATACAACGAATCAAGGTGATCTTAAGCACTTGAGATCCACCTCCTATGAATCAAATAAATACGGTTTCTATTTCCAATAAACTCTCTAACAATATTTAAAACAAATTAACCTCAAGTTCTTGTGAGATTCTTCTCTCTGACTCCTTCTTCTTTAATCAAGAAGACAAAATCTCTTATATAGGGGTAAACATAAAATGTAACTTACATATATCTTAATTTTGTAATCTCCACCATTATGATCAAATAAACCTAATCTGATTAGTATAGGAGTTAGAAAATAAACACATAAATTACAAAATTAATAAAATAAAATGCAATTTAATATTTATTCGAATAATAGGCCAACGGAATGTGCCTTCCCTTTGGACTTTACTATTGATTAAGGGCTTTTATGGGCAAATTATGCCAATAGTACACATTTCCACGAACACAGAATAGGAGATGGAGGACTCAGAGTTTTCAAATTTTCATATATAATCTGATTTCGACTATAACCTCCTAAATCTCAATACCATCAAAACTTAAATACTCTGTTAGCAAAGAAGCAGATAAAAAGTAAAAAAATAGTTACTTGAAGAAGCTAAAAGTAGAAAGTTAAGGAAGATGCTGTGCATATCCTCAAATAATGAGATACATATAAATCGTCAATAATCTTTCTCCCGCGGACTAACTTAACTAATAATATAAGAGAATGAACACAAATTCTATCTGTTTTTACCTGGAAAAATTTGAAAATGACATACACCAAATGAATTTGAATTTCCAGTTTCACATCTCTCAAAATTACGAAGACATGTTTTCTCAAAAGCATACAATAATTTGTATTTATTTGCCTGTAGTGGTAATGGTCTCAGTTTTCTAACATGGGATAGCGCGGGTTAAGCGACCAACTTCCAGATCTCCTTTCAATGTTGGTGATGGGGGTGGGTGTGTTGGTGTCGGGGGAGGCTTGTAGTAGTAACACATACAATCTTTGTTAGGAGGGCAAGTTGGAACGTAAGGATCCGGACAACAGCAAATACTCTCAGGAGGGCAGGGCCAATAATCTTGTTTTGCAACCGAAAGAGAAGAAGACAGAATGAGAGACAAAAGAATTACAAGGCTGATGATCTTCTGCTGCATCATATCTACACGTGATATACTGATATTTCACGGTACAGTAGGTTGTTGTAAGATGTAAGATGGACACAGAGGTCTCTATATATGGTAAAAATATCACAGCCCCCATCTATTGTTACAATTTTTTTTCCAAACACTTTATAAATAATTATTTTATTCTTAATAATATAGATAGGATGTATCAGTACATTCATATATTTTCACGAACTAAATTATGACACGTATTATATCATATCATTTTAAAAATATTTTGATGTAAAATTTGGATTAGCTAACATTGCTCCTATCTTAGATTAGTTGTTGTCTATTAAATCATCCTTTTTTGCTAAGTTATTTAATTAGTATTCTTCACTTAATATGATCTAAAAAGGCCACGTTCATGCAGAAGTTTCCCTGATTTGATATAATATTGAAATGACAGTAAAGATTTTGCTGGTTTGTATGCAATATTTAATGTACTAATTTATTCCCCTAATAAAGCCCCATATATCCTAAGTGTAACTTATTAGGCAGGGAAGATTTAGCTCCCCAAATTACACTGATATTATAAATTATATTGTTATATTAGGAAGGTGAATAATAATATAAATGTATAATGAAGTTAAGATTGATTGTTCCGGCTTTATGGAAGTTTCGTTCCGAGCACAGAGTATTGTTTCGTAAGTATTCTTACATTTGAATGTCATTGGAATAATGGTAAAGGAAAGTCATTAATTTCAGCCAAAAGGGGTGCTTGACTAAGAATATGGACAAAAAAGGGAGGTAGTTTAATCATACAAAGAGACGAGCGTAAAAGCCCGTGCGACCGGCCTCCATATATATTAAATTATTATTTCGAACGATTTTGGATTTATATAGAAATAATTTTTTAATATGATAAATGATCATTTTAATTTTTCACTAAATTTACTTAATTTTTTTTTCATACATACTATTAAAACGATATTAGATAACTTTAATGGTGAAAATTTATTTTTTATTGTACAGTTCGATTTTAATTTACCCCCGATAATTTTAAGATTAGATATTTATTGAAAGTTACGTGATTCTACATAATAAAAAAAATCAAAAGTATATCATCATAACAAAAATATTTGAAATTATTTGTAGGGATATGCATCGGGTCAATTCGGGGTCGGTGATTACTATCCCCGTTGATAATCCCCGAACACACCTCGAATCCGAAACCGGGATTTTTTTCATTACCGATCTCCGCCAGAACTGGGATTCCCCCGGGGATGTGGGGAATAATTAAAAATAAAAAATTTATATTTTTAGTATATTTTTTTAAATAAAAAATAATCTACTAATTCGTAATATATAAAAATATTGATAATATCTCATATTTTTAATATTAAAACTGATTTATAATGTAAATGAATGAAAAATTAAAAATATATATCACATATAATGTAAAAAAATTAGATCAATAAAATTATAGATTATTTTAAAATTATTAAAGTTTTTTAAATACTATTTTTATAAAACTTTATTTAATAAAATATATAAAAAATATATACATCATCCTGATATATATATATATATAGGGTTGATTAAGAAAATTTATAAATGTGAAGTGAGAGAAACAAATTGGAAATGAATATGAGGTGAATGAAACAAATATGAGTTGGTGTCATTTTTAAAATTTATAATAAAACTACAAAAACTAAATAAAAAAGAGGCACATAAATAATATAAAACAACATTTTATTTACTTAAAAATTAAAGTAATAAAAACGAATTTGATAAAGGAGAGGATGTAACTTATCTAATAAAAAATTTAAAGTTAACTTAAGAAGTAAGGTAGCGCAATGATAATCACATGAAATGTTTGAGTAGAAAGTCTAATGTTCGATTTTTAGGAGATACAATGTTGTATATATTTTTAACATAAATTATATGAGAATGATATTTTTATAATTTTTTCAAAATAAAAGGACAAAATGTAATTTGACTGATATTAAAATGGCTCAACTTATTCTGGTCCTCTTTTTAATATATAGAAGGAGATTATGAAAACCCTCTACACGAGTAAATCTTGGCGAGCTTGTATTTTAATAGTCCATTTTCGCTAAGTTAAATTTTTACCAAAGAAATGAGTTCTATCTAATTTTGAATATCAAGTAGATTTTCATTATCATTAAATAATTTCTGTATTTCTGTTTTCATACTAAAATTCATATTTGTAGAGATGGATATAATTTCGATAGTAACTTTTTAAAAATTTTGGTAAAAATGTACATTCTGGAAAATGTTAAGACTGATAAAAAAAATTCGCATCGTTATGAAGAGCAGAGTTAATTCGGTTGATGAATTTTTCCTTTTCGATCATTCAACTTTATTGTTTAAATATTTGTGAACATTTTTATATATTTTTCGCTTAGATGATAATTTTTTTTTAAAAAAAAATCCTAAACTATATTTTCATACAACTTATTTGCTTGCACGTAGAACCGACAAAAAAAATGTTAACTAAAATGATAAGGTAACGTATTAGGTATCAATTCGCACACTGTTAAGTGCAATTTTTTTTATTTTAGATAATCCGCGACCGCTCTCCTTTGAGCGTGTACAGGGTAAATCCTACAGGCTCACGCAATAGCCTGTAAATCACGTGAAACAAGTTAAACCGCGTTTAAGTGACAACATCTGACTCAGGACGTATAATCATCAATTCTAGTTTGCACGTGAAACAAGTTAAACCGCATTTAAGCGACAAGTAGTTCTGACTCATGAGACATAATCATCAATTCTCCTGTAGTACATGTGACTATGATGATAGTTATCACCTCTTTGAACAACTGAGCCAATCCGGCTTATTAAGTGTGTGTAATTTAACTAGACCCGGCAATTTTGGACACAATACGACTTACACGACACGAAAATTTAATGTTTATGTTTGCATTTTAGTACACAACACGAAAATATACGAACACGAAAGTACACGGTCGAGATTTAGTGTCGGTTTTGTGTTTACCCTTCAAGTACACGACACGACACGAAGTATACGACATAAATAAATATTATAATTAAATTTTAATATTTTTTATGAATATATGTAGAATTATAATAAATGTATGCATATTTATTTTTAAAATATTATTTGATTTCATTATATTGTATAGATATGAGATCTAAATATATATATTTTTATATATTTTATAATTTTTTTACCTAAAAATCTTATATTTTAATTTATATTAATATTATATTTAAATATATTAATATTCAATTAACACGAAATACACAACATGAAATGACACGAAACGAAAGTACACGAACACGAACGCTAAACATGTCGGTTTTGTGTTTAGCTTTCAAGTACACGAAACACGAAAATACACGACACGGAAGTATACGACACGAACGAATTGGCACGCCTAAATTTAATTGATTACTACAACAAATTTTACCAATTAGTAATATTTTCCATATATTCTCCAAACATTATAACAAATTAGGATATTTGTGACGATTTTTGCACTAAATTCGTCATAACTGAGCCATTTACGATGAAAAGATTTCATCATTTTATCAAATAATAAGTTCAGAATTTTATCTCAAATTTCAGTTTCTTCGTACATTAGGGCACTGGGGCCCACAAACTAAAAATAATACTAAATATAGAATTAAGGCGGCAAATCAAAATACCATTTTTTTTGAAGAAAATCAAAATACCATTAACATCAATTTTTTCATAAATTTGTTCTCATTCACATGAAGAGCATTTTACACAAATTTACATATAAAATGTAAAAACACCCTTAAAACCACAAATTTAATTTATAAATATGACTTAGATTATTTTACAAACACCCATAAACATTTTATAATTTTCATCGTAAGTTAGATTAGATGCCTCTATCAGTTTCACCGTAAGTTGTCCGTCACCTGATTTGTTACAGAGTGTAAGTTCACACGTTTCCTTCTTTTTATTATTTTGCTATACTTTTCTTTTTATATTTTGTACCATCTCTGTGTATTTTTATGGTGCTCAAAAAAGGAGATCGGGATAGAGAGTTGTAGTAGCTGCATTTTAATTTCAGAAAATTTTGGGAGGATGCGATTTGGTATAAAGGGAAAGTACCGAAGTATTTGTGGACAAGAAATGTTGTTGTAAAAATTTCATACAATCCAGACTTCAATGATACATTTTAGATTAAATTAGAATTTAAGCTAGGGTTTAGGGTAAATAAATATCCTCAATCCTAAATTCGTAAATTGTAGTTATTTTTAAAAAAAAATTGAAATAGAGTGTCATTTTTACCTAAATAATAATTTTGGGATATTTTTCTAAAATTCATTACCTTCTCATACTAACTCATGTAAGTGGAATTTTTCTTAAATAATATGATTGAATTTTGAGACAAATGGCCGGGAATTAAATTTATATTGTAGAAGGGGAAATAATTCGATTTTTTAGTCTAGTTGATATTCTGTTATGTTTCGGCACATATAAAATGCTATTTATTGATGAATAAAATTGAGAATTTCAAATTTTTCCACTCCCACCATATCTATTCTTTACAATACTTTCGGCCTTAATTCACTTGTCTAACTGTGTTTATGATCATGTACATAATCGAATGTAGAAAACAAATGAAACAGTAATTCGGCTCATGCAATATTGCTATTCAGTTTTTATTATTGAAAATGGTCTCTCTTGCATGAGTTTTCATGTCCGGGATAGCGGCGTGAGAATTTTCACATCTCTCTTCAATAGTGGTGGTCGGGGGCTTGGTAGCTCATGCCTCATGATCATACAAATACATTTTTTTTAGGGCATACCGGGACATAAGGAACCGGACACCAACATATAAGTTCAGGAGGATAAGGCCATTTGTTTACAACTAAATGGTTAGAGAACCGAGGATGAGAGACAATATAGTTACCAGCCTCAATGAACCAAATTGTCCGTGAGCTACTCGAGCTCGGCTCGTAAAAAATTTGAATTCGACTCGAAAATAATCGAGCCGAGCTCGAGCTCGAGCTTTTCTAATTTTTAACCGAACCGAGCTTAAGATTTGCGAGTCTTATCGAGCCTGTATTATTTTTTAATTTTTTTTATTATAAATATATTTTTATGTAAATATTTAATATTTTGTATATATTATTTATTTTTATCGAGTTGAACTCGAGCCGAACTCGAGTCGAACTCGACCCGAACTCGAGTCGAACTCGAGCCGAACTCGAGTCGAACCGATCATATTTCGGTTTTTGTTAATATTTAGTGAATTAATTCGAGTTTTCGAGCCAAACTCGAGCCTACCGAACCTTTTCCGAGCCGAGTTTAGAACTTAAAATTTAAGGCTCAGTCGAGCTCGAAGCTAAGTTCGAATCCGAATTATTTTAATCGAGTTAAAGTCGAGTCTGGCAATATTCGGCTCGACTCGGCTGGATTAGACCTGCCGAATAGTATATGGAGGGTCTTGGTCAAGATATGTAGTAAAGTAGGTAGTATATATAACAGAGATCATTTGCCAAATCATCTACATGTAGTTAATAGATCACAGGTATTTCAAGACTTTAAGCGTGTCTCCATTTATGTCACTCAATTTAGTATTACTATGATATATTTTCAAATGGAGCTTTTTTCCTATTTAGTTATCTTTCAAGAGCAAAATACAATATGCATGAAGTAAAATATTAGACATTTATTCATTCACCTTTAACTTTGATTCTTTTTAACAAAAATACCTTTTAAGTGTATATACTAGGAAGATGGCTGAGATTAAAAGCAAGAAGGTGCCACTTTTGCAAATTAATACGAGGAACATTGGTATGACAATAACTTGACAATGTCAAGTGTCATTCTTAAACATTTCCTGGACCTTTCTACTGCAATGTAGCTAGATGTGTGCGTTATATGAGACCTCTTTGAGCCTGTATCTGCAGTACTTCAATTCATGGGCCGAATCAAGAATATAGTAATGTTTGAGGGAGACGGATCCAAATTATTTCATATTTTTTCAAAATTTTAGATTAAAATTTGTTTGAATTAGGAAGGTTAGCACGGACCAGAGCTCACTCTGGCCCTCCCTAAAGTTCCGCCCCTCCCTGCGCCAACACCTGATAGTTTGTCCTATTATTTCAAACAACAAAGTTTCTTTAGGAATTTTTGTATATTGATAATAGTTTCTCAACTGTAGAATAACTATTACTCAAAAAAAAAAAACACTGTAGAATAAGTAATCCTTAAAACAAAGTTAAAACAGAACAGTTGTATTTGGTGGCTGATTTTCTTAAGATTTGTGTACAAGGCAGGCCTTGGTCCTACCTAAGTATTCTGTTTTGTCCCTTTAGATTGTTTGCATCATCATGTACAGGTCAACTAAATTATTAAATATATGCAAATTAAGTGCGCAGATCAAAATGTCAACCTCTTACCAATTCTTATACATCACATACAGATGCTCATCCGACCAGATGGTTTACACAAAATTCCTCTCCGACATTATCATTCTGCAGTCTTGAATATATAAATTGTAAAATTAGAAGCAGAGATGAAGCAAGCGATTTAGGGTACTTTGATAAGATGCATGTACTTGATTATACCTTGGAATTGCTCAACTCATAGAATGTTTATTGTAATGCAAAATAATAATCTTCTGATCCTCACTCCTAGTTTGCAGGTTCAAGGTTCTGGTCCCTGTATAAACAAAAAGGGAACAACATATAAAACACAACAGACGCAAAACCTACAATTAGCAAGTACAAAATACAAATCTTTGAGCTTGTGACCAGTGATCAGTTATTTGAATTCTAAGTCATTGTAGTTTAGAGCTTATGACAATGGTCAGTTATTTAACTTTAAAGTCCTTCATCTCTGATCAACTCTGAGAACAAACATGAGAATAGTCATGCCAAATTCGGACCATTCTTCTCTGTAACTTGACTCAAAATATGATTCTTTAGGACCTATTAAATGCCTTTCCAGCAATGGACTAGGAACTTTAGTCAGGTTGGTTCGCATGACACTATTTCAAGTCCCCGGGTTCTCTTCCTGCGATTTGACAAGCATTGGTTGAAGTGGCATATAGAGTGTTCAAATAAAGAGAACTAGGGACAGTGAGTTACATCTGCAGTATGACTTTCAGCATGCATTCTTCCTTATATTTTTATTTGAGCACTAGGATCCGGACACTCTTACCCAACAAAATAAGAGATGTTCTGCTGTAAAATACAAGAATTAAAAAGGATAGCATCACAACTAATTTTCTTTTGATTCAATTCGTTTGTCCAAATCATTAATTGATTGTACAAGCTCTACTAGCGAGGAAGTCAAGAATATCAGAACTTTATATGCATCTAAAAACAAAATTAAGGTATGCCATCACTTCTAATATAAATCAGGAATGAAATAATAAGCAGAAGTTAATCAAAGGAGGTAGTTTGTATAGGTGTTAATGTTTTTATAAGCTAAAGAAATTTCAAAGCAGACACTGACAAAATTGGAGTTCCCTTCCAACCAATACTAAGGCTTTTCCCCATCATCTCAAATGTGCAAGAACTTGCACAAGCAAAGTTGTTAACCAACAATTTTGCTTGATATAATGAAGCTCTGCTCAGTTCTGTCTCCACCATTCCAAATCGTGAAAAAAATGCCTTCCACACATTGCTATTTACATGGCGTACTCGTCTTTCCTCTCCCTCAAAGGCCACAATATTTGCTATTTTTGGACTAAACTGTGTTGATTCTGATATTATCCTATCTTGATCATCGCGATCCATGCATTCTTCCATAGAATCAAATAACGCACCATAGTAAAAAAGAGCTTCAACGAACCGATTCACAAAGACTGGTGAATTATGGTTTGCTTCGACCTCAGTAACAATCATAATGCGAGGATTAATCTTTTGAAATACTGCCATCAAATTTTCTAGGTGATTGGGCCTCTCAATCAAGGTTGACAAAATGTATGGTGCATAAACAGCTACCATTTCTTCACTTTCTAGCTTAAAGAGCGATTCATTGAGATCTAGCATGTCAGCTACCATAACGACATTAAAAGAGAAGGACAAGTTCAGTGATTGAGCAACACTCATCAGGCGTTTACCTGTCTCCTTTATCTTCTGCTCCGATATAGTTCCAACTGCAGTTACCTTGAGATGCACAAGGGGACAGTCAGATCGAGCTGCAAGGGCTTCCATCAAGATAGATAAATGCAAACCATTTCTAACCTCAAGGTCAATTATATGGATCCGCTTTGCCTCTGATACATTTTCTATCATCACTTGCATGGCAGTGAAGAGGATAACTTGAGAGAAAGGTACCTTCTGATAACTTGCAAGGAGGCTTGGGTTTGGGTTCATTGATGTGTCTTGTAACTCAAGCAACTGCCTCTTTCCAGAACCCTTTGTTGTTCTCCTTCCAGTTTCCTGGTCAATTTTCTGTTGAAGAGCCTTGGAGAAATAATACACTATTCTTTGAACAGGGGTTCCTCTGATGGAAGAACATTGATGACAATGACTGAGGAGGTGGCTTGCACGACTGAATTGTTGTTCCCCTACTTTTTCAGCAGAAGCTAGAAGATGCTGAATGATTTCAACATCTCTATGTTCTTCTACAGAAAAGGCCCAAAAGCGAAGTTGAGTATGGATGGCTAAGCTCGAAGTTGTTAACAATAGGAGAACTGGATTGAATGAACTTCTCTCCACCCAAACGCAGAAAATCATGAGTTGATAATCTTTTCCAGCATTAGCACATGCTGTATCATGGCTGGAAGATTAAATTGTTCGTAATCTGCTTGCCCGAACTTCGTTTCATGATTAATCGTAATACCAGAAGAAGACTCCTGCGGTGATATTAACTCCTGAAATTCTGAATGGATTGTTTCAAAATTTTTAAGCTCTTCCGGACATAACTGAGATGATGAAGGCTTAATATCATAGCACAACTCATCAAAATTTGTAATTTCTGCAGAGAATATCAACCTTGCTGCTTTGTAGGCAACGAAAGATTCTCGTTAATCATCGTATTCTGATGGAACAAATTAATGTTCCCCCACTGCACAAACTCTTCTGTTCCATACCACTGATTCCTCTCTGTATTCACTTCTTCCCTACTGCAATAGTCCTTGGAATGGCCAAATTGATTAGGAATGCCACGAGAGTCAAATTGCACAGAAGGAAACATCTCTATCACCATTCTAAAATAGAAAGTATGGCAAGATTTTTCACATATAACTTTCTGAGTTCTCAGGACTCTCTAGTCAACTATATTTATACAGGAAGCATCCCCATAATTGACAAGGGTATAATCTTAATTTAATAATTCATACGGCATAACTCAGCTCTATACATGTAACTTGAGGTGATTTGGTCAAATAATATTATATCTTAGCCGGCACCCAACAACAAATTTTGACATTAGTACAGTTTCATTGACATTTAAAACAACACAGAACAATAATCAGGTATTTAAAGAATTATACTACTTAAGTAGGACTCTAATCTCTAAAGTCTAGACGATCTGAATACGTCTTTCTAGGGTATTCTCTATTTCACCTAGTGTTTTTCATTCCGGGAGTTAATAATTAGATAGAAAAAAACATAGTGTTGCCTAGTATAAGTCTGGAGATCGATGTTCAAGATGTACATAGCTTTGCTCTTATTTTCATAAAGAAAGGCTATTTATGGAGTTTGAACTTATGACTTACGACGTAGACATTTGACCATTATAGCACTGGTTGAAGCTCAAATAGCCGATTCATAATAAACCTTTCACCATCTTGGCTCCAGGGTGTATTCTTTAAGTCAAACAAGTATGCCAACCACAGCATCCAAGACTAAAAAGCCAGTACAAACTTAAATTTTGAAGGGCCGTCCCAATGATAACTGAATTGATAAACAAAAAGTAATTAGTTAGTTCTCCATATGTCTAGTAAACAGAATCGAGATATAAAAAATCTCTTTAAGTCAAATCATGTCAAACTAGTATTTACCTTTCGAAGAAATATTCAACTACTATACTTCCTCCAAGACAAATTATAACAAAGACCCCTTCTAGATTCAGCACATTTCCACATCCAGAGAAATATGTCACAAGAAATGGTCTAAGCTTAATCATGTTCTGTGTTACCGAACAATCTGGAAGCACTAATTGAGGTTCTAGATTATTGGTTCGGACTGCACATAAATTTATATCTTGATGATCAAATATCTTAAAATTAAATCCAAATTGATCTCCTTGAGAAAGTTAACCTTTTACTGTGAACTTCTCTACTCAAAAATAGCTTCCACAGATCCTATAGTAATCCTCTCTCATGATTCATCATATTGTAAAATGGCGTGACATGAGTAATTTATAGATGAAAGACTCTGCAATTGCTGTCTGAGGCATCACTCTAGTTAAACCAGGACATTATCTATCTGGAATTGGAAGACAGGATATGTGATGTTAAGACTGAGTTGAAGTCTCACATATATCTAGATTTGCAGAAATATCTGGAAAACGTAGAAAATATAGGAGTTCCCTTCCCACCTGAAAATTACACATCTTCCACTGAATGAAGTTTGCAATAGGCACCACAAGCAAATATATTAATCACAATTTGCTTTATGAATATATTGCTCAATTCTGTCTCGACCACCCCTGAGCTGGCAAAAGCCATTTTCCAGACATTGATACTAAGTACTAACATGTCAATTTTTTTTCTCATATGCCTCCTTGGTCACAGTATTACTTAATTTCCAGGCCCCAAGGAATGATTCTGTAACCACTCTATTGATTCGCCTTACCCAAACTGGGTAAATTAGGTCTGCATTAACTTCGGTTATGACTAAACGGTGTGTTCCCGACTACATGAAAGAATAGAAAGAACGGAAAAATATATTATCTTTCTTCTGGATAAAAGAAAGATATAAATGCACTTTGCATACTCAAACAAAGTTGAAAAAAACAATTTTGTACCAGAACTTTCGGAAATACAACTTTCACCCCTCAATTTCAACTTACTAATTCAGTATGTACCCTTTTGCAGATTATAATTAAAATAATAGGGGTAAAAGGGAACTTTATTTTAAAATGTAAATAAATTTTAGTTGGAATTTCAAAAATAGTTAAAATATTTATAAAATGATTTCTTGTATATTAAATATTAATATTGATCATAATATTTTCATTAAATGCACTTTAAAATCATAACGACGTCAAAGACTTTAAATGAAATAATTATATTAAATTAATATATATAAAAAAAATATTTTGAATTTAATTTTGGTAGAATTATATAATTTTTGACATTAATAATATTACTAAAATTCAAAACTCAACTATATAATATTATTCAAAAAATTTAAAGATATTATTTTATAGCTATAATAATAAATTCAATTTTTAATATAATCTGAAAAATAAAAAAAATTAGTTTAGTTAATATTTTACTGAAATTCTCATTGCTACCCCTTACTTTTTTAATAATAATCGTCGAAGGGGTGCTTTCTGAATTGGCAGGTTGAAGTTGAGGGGTGCAACTGAGTTTCCAATACTATTGATACACATTTGTTTTTGAAACAAAATAAGAGGGTGCACAGTGCAATTTTCTCTAAGAGTAATGAAGATACAGGCAACCACTACTACATCTAGAAAAAAACATCTAGAGAATTAGTTTAGTTAGACAGATGAATGAATCAAATCTCTCTATAATCTCTCTCCTCACCACAAGCCTCTCTCTCAATTCTCTATCTCTTTGATTTACTGTTTGATGGTAAGAGATTAGTTCATAACTGGTACATACAGTTTATAGTCTGTAGTTTCTTGTAATCATTAAGCTGAGTAATGGATGTTCTTATGATTCAAAGTCTGATCCAGTACAGTTCTTGATATAACAAGTTCATTTCGTTAATTGTGACATGGTATCAGAGCACCTTGTTGCGGTTCTGGATTTCGTTTGTAAGTTTTCTTGCGATCCATTCCGCCATGAATGAGCTTGTTATCTTTATTTCAATCGTGAATTTCTTGAGATTTTATTTGTTTGAAATTTTCTGGTATTCTTGTTGATTGTTAAGATCTTGAAGTTTCACTAGCGTTGATTCTCGAATTGATTCAAAATTTCATCATATATTATTTCTCAAAATCAAATTCTTATCAAAGATCATCATCATTTTTTTTCTTGAAATCGGAATCGGTAAATATGAATGATAATCCGATTGATCCTTCTCAAGATCCTACATCTCCCTACTATTTACATCCATCTGATAATCCTGGTATGAAGCTTGTATCAATGAAATTTGATGGAAATAGTTATGCTGATTGGAAACGCTCGATGTTAATTAGTCTCTCTGCGAAAAATAAAACTGGTTTTGTTGATGGATCTATCACAAAACCAAACACAACTGATGCTACAGCAAAGGCTTGGGATAGATGCAATTCTATGATGATTTCTTGGTTACTAGGTTTCCTAGATCAGAATATTGCTAGGAGTGTGTTGTATTTTAAGTCGGCTAGAGAAATTTGGCTAAATCTTGAAGAAAGGTATGGGCAAGCTTCAGGAACAATGTTATTTGCTTTGCAACAATCACTTGTTGATCTCAGGCAAGGTGCAGATACTATTGCAAATTACTACACTAAGATAAAGATGCTTTGGGATCAATTGGACTCTGTGGATCCCTTACTAGTTTGTGGATGTACAAATTGTACTTGTGAAATCTCTCAGAAGTTGATGAAATCTCAAGAAGATAGAAGATTGGTTGAATTCTTGATGAAGTTGAGTGAAGGCTTTGAAATGATAAAGGAAATATTCTGGTCATGAGTCCTCTCCCACCTATTTCTCAGGCATATTTGTTGTTGCAAGAGGAGAACCATAAAAAGATTTTTCAGAATGTTTCAACTCCACAAGCATCTAATGAAGAAATGATGGCTTTTGGTGCCAGAAGAAATTTCCAGGACATATTCAGGCCTCATAATTCACAGAATAAACAAAAGAGTTAATTGCAGTTTGCAATCCCTATCTTTCATCTAAATTCAAAACAATATACATATTTGTAAAATACAATTTGCAACCCCTAACTTTCAAAATCAAATACAACATACATCCCCTTCACAATTTTAAGTAATAAATTGGAATTGAGTTGTTTGATATTAATAATTAAAATTTCAAATCAATAAAAATATATTTTAATGCATTTTTTACATGAAAAAAATATAGTTAGTTTCTATTAGTAATACTCTAAATTAATCATAATGCTAAAATACTTAAAATATATTTATCAAGCAAAATATATGTTTATAGATATAATCATAAAATTTCTAAATATATATATATTTTAACTATTTAAAAATTATATTGAGTAAAATATAAATAATTGACATTAATATTATATTGGGTAAAATATAAAATAATTGACATTAAAATTATATTAAGTAAAATATAAAATAAATGACATTAATATTATAATGTTTTAAATTATAAAAATAATATTAAACACCTCAATTCCAATTTTATAACTGAAAATTATGAAGGGGATGCATGTTGTATTTGATTTGAAAGTAAGGGGTTGCAAACTGTATTTTACAAAAGGTATACTGTTTTGAATTTAAATGAAAGATAAGGGTTGCAAACTGCAATTAACTCTAAACAAAACTTTGGTGACCCAAAAAGACAGAACAACTATTTTTGTGATCACTGTAAGATGTCTGGTCATACTGTACATAGATGCTATAAAATTCATGGTTATCCTGCAAATTCAAGGACAGAGAGGAAGCAAGGTCATACTGCACAGTTTGGTGGAGAAGAAACAACAAACACTACTAATGATGGCGCTGTCTCTTTCACTGTTGCACAGTACCAGCAAATTCTCCAGCTGATTGGAAAGGAAAGTATTACTAATGATTCTAACAACACTGGATCTATAGATATGGCAGGTAAATTCTGTAATATGGCAGGACAGTTTAGCTTCACATCATCTTCAGGTACTAATTGGATTGTGGATAGTGGTGCAACTGACCACATGTGTTGTGACATATCTCTCTTCACATCACATGATATTGTCCATACACCAAGTAGTTACATAACGATACCCAATGGAAAACAAGTTCAAATTGCTCACACAGGAACAGTCAATCGTAGTAACGATATCGTTTTGAAGAATGTTCTGTATGTTCCGGATTTTAAGTTTAATCTGGTGTCTATTCCTAAAATATGCAAGGATATGGCATGTAGTGTGACGTTTAATGATAATTGTTTTTTACAGGGCCCTTCAATGAGGCCACAGCATCTTGGTAGCTTTAAGAATGGATTGTACTATCTTGAAGATGATCAGCATCACAGGAGGGGTGATAATACTTCAACAACAGTTACAGAAGAGTATACAGCAGCAACAAACATGGTTTGCAACATATCTGTCATCATTGTAAATAAGACCAAACTTTGGCACTTAAGATTTGGCCACTTGCCAGTTTCCATGCTTAGCCATGTTACATCTATTTTTGGTCAAGAAAAGTGCAATTTAGATGGCATATGTCAGATATGTCCTATCTCAAGACATACAAGAAGTCCATTTCATTCTAGTACTAGTAAGACCTCAAAGCTTTTCAGCTTATTCATATAGATACTTGGGGTCCTAATCGAGTCATTGCTCATAATGGTTGTAAATACTTTATGACTATAGTGGATGATTTTACCCGAATGATTTGGATTTTTTTGATGGTATCTAAATCTGATGTAGTGCAGATATTCAAAAATTTCATTACATATGTTACAAAATAATTTCATGCAGAAGTTCAATTTGTTTGAACTGACAATGCAATGGAACTGTGTGAAGGAGAGTTAAAGAATTTTTATCAGAAACAAGGGATTTTGCATCAGAAAACCTGTGTCTATACTCCACAACAAAATGGTGTTGTGGAGAGAAAACACAGGCACCTCCTGGAAACTGTCCCACCTCAAATTTGGGGGGAATGTGTCCTTTGCGCAACTCATTTGATCAACAGAATGCCATTGTAAGTCCTTCATAACATCAGTCCTTTCGAAATGCTTCATCAATCAGCACGAGATGTGAATTATCTCTGAGTTTTTGGGTGTTTGTGCTATGTATCAACTTCTAACCAACATAGAGGTAAATTTGATAAAAGAGCCCAGCCTCATGTCTTTGTTGGATATTCTATAGGACAGAAGGGTTACAAGGTACTCAATCCCACTACTCTTTCTATACATATCTCTAGATATGTTACTTTCCATGAACAACATTTTCCATATCATTTATCTGCTACAACATCTCAATTACCACCTGCGATTTTCTTACCTATTTCTACTGACTATGTACCCTTCTATCATAGATCTTTACCTGGTATATTTGATATGCATAGCTCAAATATAGAACCTCACAACCACACATCATCTAATTCTTCTGGTCATTCTATATCACCCCCTCCACCAACCAGAAAAAGTACTAGAGTCACTAAACCACCTACTATATACAATGAATTTGTATGTGGTACAACTCAAATAAGAACTCCAACCACAAGTCATTAGTGTTATAGTAGAATTTAGTCAACTACCTGCTACAGTCCACTGTTTTATTGCAAAGGCAGATGTACTAGTTGAGCTCAGAACCTATACTAAAGCATCTCAAGATCCAAGATGGGTTGCAGCATTGGATAAAGAACTCGAAGCTTTGCATGCTAATCATACTTGGAATTTGGTTCAATTACCTCCTGGCAAGAAGGCCATAGGCTGCAAATGGGTTTATAAAATAAAAATGAGGGAAGATGGTACTATAGAAAGATTCAAGGCCAGATTAGTGGCAAAAGGATTCAATCAGAAATGGGGTATTGATTTCTTAGAAACATTCTCACCGGTTGTAAAAATGAATACCATTAGATGCCTAATTGATGTGGCTGCTCATAGGAAATGGTTCTTATCACAACTAGATGTCAACAATGCTTTCTTACATGGAGATTTGTGTGAGGAAGTCTATATAAAATCCCGGAAGGTGTTCCAAATCCCGATAATTTAGTCTGTCAACTCGTCAAATCCCTTTATGGCTTGAAACAAGCTTCTCGAGAATGGTTTGCCAAGTTGATGGGGGCGCTGAGACATAAGGGATTTGTACAATCCAAAAATGATTATTCATTGTTCATAAAGCACACCAAAAATGGAAAAATGATAATACTTGCGGTGTACGTGGACGATATTATTCTGATAGGAGATGATGATAAAGGAATTCAGGATATCAAGATGCATCTAAACGATATATTTAGCATAAAAGATCTGGGATCTCTAAGCTATTTTCTTGGCATTGAAGTGGGGTATGTGAATGATGGAATCACATTAGCTCAACGAAAGTTCACAAAAGACTTATTGTCTGAAGCTGGGATTGAAATTTGCAAATCTGTAGCAACTCCTCTTCCTATTAATCTCAAGTTGGATGCTGATGAGGGAGAAGTATTTGAAGATCCAACCTTCTATAGTGCTTAGTATGAAAGTTGAACTTCT